>NC_141857.1:2137500-2437500 GCF_024713525.1 Acromyrmex echinatior | reverse complement strand
CAATTTTCATATGTATATAGTTTATTTGAAATATAAATATTAAACATACCTCCTAATTTAATTTTCTTTGCAGGAATCTAATATATCCTTAACAGTACAATAAAATGTATTAAAGATTTTGTAGTTTAAGCCGTTTTTATATTTATATTAAACACACATCTTTACATCAATTTGTGTACGGCACCTTTAATATGTACTAGTGTGCACTGAATGCATCCAATCGAATTTGCTGTAAGGTTTCGATCACCAATATTGGCAAACTCGAGAAAATGAAAGAACAATGCAAAATGTTTCGGCGATATTTTTCCACGCGCTGCACTACTGATTTCGTTCCGGCATTAGGAACCAGTGATGTGCGGACGTCAAGACAATGGTTCCTCCCGTCATCCTTTATTGTTTCGGCCGCGTCTGGAATCTTAAAAGACTACCCCATTATTATACATTCATCCAGAGGGACCCTAGCCCTCTTCCCCCGTGTAATCCTCGAAATAAACCGGCGTACGAGACACCTGCGTGAAATCGAGCGGCGTCTAGAGGCTTACGCGAGACCTCACTAATCAAGTTTTACGTCTTTCTAAGTCTTGAGAGTTATTTTATAGATGCATATAAAATATCGCATAGCATTTACGTTTCTGCGCGAGTATGCACTCGTTAAATCTATTTTTTTGAAAAGTCAAGGTGCAAGTTACAATTAACCCCATTATTTTCAACGTTCATTATGATGGACATATTTTTTCCTCATTCGCAATACATTGTATTGTACGTACTTTAAAACGTTTGGCACCATCCATAATGTTTAAATAATAATAGGAAGAGAAAGAAATTCTTACGAAAATTCAGGCGAACCTTACAAATATTAAACTTCATTTTATCTAGCATTCTTTTATCTATTTGGTTTTTTATTTAACCTCATTTTGTCTAGCTAATGGAATGAATCATCCACTAATGGATTCTAATCATTTTTCACAATACACGCGCATCCAATACATGTAGCTAAAATCACTTCTTTCATCACGACTCGCGCTGACGTCACTTCCTCCATCTCGCGAGTGGACCTCTATCGTGCGTGCTTACGTTATGTCATTACGCATTTGAATGCTCGACAAATTATGCCACGAGCGGCGCGTACACGCATCGAAAACGGCGATATGTCACGGTACTAGTACGGTGTGAGGCACGTTCGTGCCGGTGGACCTCGGAATCTCTTTCACAACTCTTTGATGCCGCGCACTGTGTCGGTGGACGAGGTTTTCCACGAGAATCGAAGAAGTAGCATAATGCACGCGGATGGAATACGTATGCGCGGGTCGCATAAAGTCCCGGGTGTACTGTGCCGATGGGCAGAAAGTATAATGGCTCGGCTGCCATAGGTGTATACCGCATTACGAGAACGAAGGTGTGCGCTCTCTTGTCTCCATACCTCTCCTTCTCCGTCTCCCCGTTCACATACTGCGAGCACGCGCGTTTGTAACCACGCACGCATACACACGCGGGTAACCGATACGCGTTTGTACCCATCGTCGGGCAGAGAAAAAGAGAGACAGAAAGGAACACAATGGCAAATGGTATTCTATTATTCCAGATGGGTCCCGCGCGCATCTCTCCTTCGCTGTTCACGGGGTCCGAGGAATGCAGGCATGAAATCATTCTCCAATATCTCACCGTAGGACTCTCCTCCCTTCGTCCCCCAGCTTCTACCTCCCTCTCTCTCTCTCTCTCGCTCTCTCGTTCTCTCGCTCTCTCGCTCTCTTGCCACGTTTCAAACAACCACCCGTCCGTAACCCAAAAGTAAACCCTAACCACCGGCATCCCCCACGTCGCGCGATACGCCCCTGTCTGCGCTGGTCATTCATCACTCTCGTCTAATAATCCTCTTTGCTCGCCGAGGTAACATTAATTGTGGCACGAGATGCATCGCGTTGAATGCGGCAGACACGCGCGTGCGTGTGTGCGCGTCGAGACGCGCCCCGAACGATGATGATCGATACCCCGCTTTTTCTCGCGGTTTTCACTTTAGCCCGGATTATGGTAGTGCGGCCTTTTTATTTCTTGTCATCTGTAATAGCCGCATTTAAGACTGAATGGTGCTCGTTCGAGTCGCCCTTGAACGATCGCTCGATAGTTTGAACATTGTCAGCCTTGACCGAGAGTAGGGAGCACGTTTGATAAATTATGGTACGTCAAACTAGAACTTTGAGAATATCAAATTGTAATATGTAGTTATTAATATATTTTTTGGGATAATTTTTTGGGACTAAATTAAAGTTCTAATTTATGAATGTGCTAATTAATTTCACCCACTTGTAATTGATTAAAAATACATCAGATTTTATCCCAAATAATTATAGAATTTCACAAATTTGAAACCGGTTAATTCTGCGCGAAATAAACTTTAAATAAGTCAACATTCGACGTACTGTTTCATCAAATAGCTTTTTCTATTCAGCAGAAACGTGAAAAGTGAAAATTTTTTGTATGTATACGTATATATGTACACATGAGAAGCAGACTTTCAAAATGCGTTTTGTCTAAAATTTGTAATTTTCAGAAAATAAGAAAAAAAAGAAACTCCGCACACAAGAAAATTTCGAACTTTATAGAAAATAGTAATATGTTCAGTAGGATGTGTATTAAACAAAATTGTTAAACAATTGTTAAAAGTGTTAAACAAATACATTTTGTTTGTCTCTAGTTAAAAAACATAATGCACTTCGAAATGTTTATGTTGTTTCAGCATATAAATTAACGATAAAAAATGTTAATATATTTTTCAATACTGAACATGCCATCTCTAACTAAAAAAAAAAAAAATGAAATTTTTGACAAAATGCTTTATATATACATACATAAAAATTTGCGTTGTACTTAAGAATCATAATGATTTGCATTTTTAACGTGCGGTCGATGGTTATATTTAAGATTTTTTCCCGCTCTCTTTTTTCTTCGTGTTACAATTCAAAGAAAAGATCGCGAGTAATGATTCGGAACAAGTTCCATCTTGTTCCGTGAAGACATTTTTTCACGGCCCATCGTTTGTTCGCTCCGTTATTCCGACTCTGATGGAAATGTTCTTTAACGAACGTCCATCGCGCGGTACGGATTCGCTATTATTTCTATGTCCTTTCTAAAGTTCCCGACAAAAAAACCGAAATGAAAATGTCGACGATATTATCCTGCAAAAATTCTAGCTAGCCCTTCATTATCGTTCATATTTATTTTACGGCAGGAAATACGGGGAAGCTCACGTAATAGTGAAGTAAATTTCTATCTCGAGTTATTTCTTCGAAATAAATTATTATTCTAAGGGTCCGCAGAGAGATCCACCATTATATAAAAACACATATAAAAAAATACTGTTACAGTGTTGAAAAGTAGCAATAATATACCTTCTTTAGAAATATTTCAATCAAGCTTAACAGTACTTTTGATTGTCTTCTTGTGCTGGCATATTGTATGACGTATAGGTAATGCGATACCGCGATATCCATGCTCGCATGAAATCATCGCCCCATTTGTTTGTTTCGAATATTCGATTCTATTCCGTCCGTTCATGTAGACGTGGAATATTATACCATGCACATGACAGGTGTACATCACGCATAAACGTTATGGAAGATACTCTCTTCGCTCTCCTGTATGAGTCTTTATTATATCTTCGGAGGCGACCAGACTCCAACAATTCCACCTGCTGTAAACGGTGGCAGTCCAACGGTAGTGGGTCGCGTCTCGAGGAGTGCAAATTTACAGATCGATATCGTGACACACGTTTACTTTAACTTTCTCTTACTAATATTATTCTTGCTAAATTACTAATATTATTCCAGAATCCTCTACTCAGAATCCTCTATTTTCATAGCTATTTTGATATCTAAATTTTGATATTTATGGAAAAAAGAAATCAATGTTTTAAATCTTGATTATACATTGTACTGAAAGAAAAAAATTGGCTACTGCAACAAATTAGATGATAAAATATGGCGTAACATTTTTAATTGGCTGCAACAATCAATTTTTGGCTGTTGCAATCAATTAAAAATGCTATGCTATATTCAGCTAATCTTTTCTTTCAGTGTAGAATTTTTTAAAAAATATTTCTTTCGAAATTATTTACTGTAATATGCATGTTGCATAAAGATAATGATTTCACGGCAATAAATTAAATCATATGCAGCTTGGAAATTATAATAGCGCATATGAGCCGCGTTTATGTTGACTGGGGTGCAACCCTCATGAAATAACCTCCGCGTTTCAGATGTTTATTTGTATAATGACTGGTCCATACGGGCTGTTCACCCATTGTACGCCTTGCACCTCGATATGATTTATCCTGAATTACGTGTCCAAGTCACATAAATTTTTTTCTCGTCCAGTAACGATTGTGCAACGCCTATATAGCTAGGTGGGTAGGGATAGGCACTGGTGAGATCGATGAGTAAACTTTTAACATCTACAGTGTGAAGGTACAAACAATTTCGTAATCGTGAACAAAATATTTCATCATCTTTGAAAAGAATTTATATTACATATTTATGTAAGATATTTCAAAATTAAATTTCTTTCCGTCACAACGAGTACCATAAAAGAAAGTTTCAAATGTAAATATTATATCGTCGCTCATTACGAAAGATACACCTTTCTTAGCCGTTCAGCAAGAATATTTATCGAATGAAAATTAAAGTACATATATTCAAATATTTCACTCATTTTATATGTATGCGTGTGTATGCAAATAAAAAATTCTAATATATACGTTGAAAGTCGGTTCTTTTACTTAACATTTTCACGAAGAAAATTAATCTCTCGATGCAAGAAAATTAATGTGCAAAAGTACATATTATCGTATAAAAATATATACAAAATTTTTGACAATTTATAACGTTTTTATTCCCACGAAAAGTCATGGAGAAATTAACGCGTGCGATCGATTCGCAGAAAGATTTAACTTCAAAGATAGTAATCGTAGAATTTACGCGCGTGACCCGTACTCGGGATTCCATAAAGAGCAACGAATATGTACCGAAGCTAATTCCGTTGCAACACCATTACACTCTTCGTGCTTTTTACACGAACACGGCACGAATGCAATCGCGCGCACACCACTACGCGACTTAGCCTTAATTAGCTTAGTTCAGCTTAATGCACCGAGATGCCTGTGCCTTTGTCTCTCATACGCAGACACACGTACACACGTATCTGTTCCCTAATGCATGTACATACATCTACCGTTGCATAGTAGTGGCGTAATATGCTGCATGGTCGGCGGACGTGCTGAATGTCGAACACTTTCTCCGACGTGGCGGTATCGGTAATGCTTCGATTTATTGGCCGACACTTAGCTTCGTTGCTCCAGATTCCGCGGTCGGATCGGATCGGACCGATATGAATTAGTTTCGCGCGGTAATCGCTCATACGTTCGCGAGAAAGAGAGAGAAGGCGCCTGATCGAGGATTATTTCGCTCTTTAATCGAGCTGTCGATCGGCTGAACCGTCGATCGTGCTCCGCTCTCGACGAATGAAGTCACGAAGAAATTCTTCGTTGGATTCGATAAATACATCGGCGATTGGTGTTGTCGACGATGTCGGATTACATGGGAGAAATTAAACCAACAAACCGCTCGCGATAAATCATTTCGAAAAGCAATTAGCGGTGGATCTGTTATTAGGTGCTCGAGCGATCCTATACCAGATGCTCAAAGCATACATGTCCCGACGCACGTTTCATCCCGTTGAAATGCAATTCACGAGCAACGATTTTGCTGTCGTAAAAGACGTCTAAAAGCATGACGGAGAAATCCAACTGACGGATTTCCGCTCTTTAATATGCGACACGTCGGCGGACGGAATAAAGTCATCTATTTCTGACGTAATTGCCAACATGATAAAGTCTTGTTATGTAAGTACATAAAAGAATATGTCAATATCTCTAGTTTGACATTTCTGTTTTAATTGAACAAATGTGGAATAATACTAAAGCATTCGTAGCATTATTAAAAATTATGACAAACAAGAAAACTTAAGTGTATAATAATTACAGTAAGGCGTACACTGTAAAAAATAAAATGTTAATTTTAACTTAAAGACGTAATATTTTGGTGTTAATTTTAACATTTTTGCGTGTCTCAGAAAGTCCACTGTTACGCTTTTAAGTTAACATTTTATTTTTACACTTAATTTTTTTACAGTGTAAGTGAATTGATCAATCACAGTAAAGAACGTAAAGCAATAATGTAAGCAATAGAGCAAATAAAAAACATTGATCTTGCTTACTGCCTACGTTTCACTGTTTATATTTTTTGCGTGTTAAGTTTTAGTAATGCTGTGAATATCTTCAGTGTATTATTTTTTCAGTCTTAAGGAACGGCATTATTAGGAACTTCTTTTGACCAGAGATTAAAGATGCAAAATGTAAAGTGTACTCGATTAATTTGAAAGTTCACTGATCTCCAGGAACTTTAACAAACAAATAAAATTTTCTCAAGACAACGTACGACCAGCATGCACGATCGCGTTCCATAATCATTGTAGGTTATCTCCCGGCGTTACGCAACTCGGCGTTACCCGCTCGTTGACTTCGGCGTATGTAAAATGGATGCATTAACCGGTATGAAGTGCACGTGCGAATACGGTCCCGCGAGTCCGGCACCGCTGACAGAAACGTTAAATTGGCTCGTGTCCCGTGTGTTCTCTCGGACATTTATGACTTTGCGCCGACCGACGAGGGAGGAACCGGTTGCTTCCGCAAATGATTTTTCGAGCTACGTTTACGATGAAATAATGCGAGTCATTTTGCGGGCTGCAGGCAATCGCGCTCGAGTAGCGACGCTAAAGACATACCGAAACGAAACCCGCAGGAATCTCCATCGACCTTGCTGATTACGTTACGGCGAATCTTCTTTCATACAAGGCGCTTAAAGTGGACAAGTACATAATTGCCCCGATTTGATATGACAAGTACATCTATTGAAGTAGTTGAAGTTGGAATTATTACTCCTAGTACCAGCGTGCAAAGTTGAGATCCCTCTTATTTAATAACGTTGAGTACACTTGCGGAAATTAAATCGATGATCGTATCAGTATGTGTGTATGTCTCTAAGAGATTCTAATATAATGCTATATTTTTAGATGAAGTATTTTTTGTCGCTGTAACGTCGGTAGAACAAAAAGGAAGGATCGGACATCCGCGGTCAGGGACAAATACGTGCCAAGCGTGGACGCGAATAATCCCGAAGGTCTTGCAGCACCGTCGAACATCAAACGACTGAGTCTCGGTGATTTGTTTTCGGTGTAAAATTCGCGATTCTCCTCGCGTTCGCACTGCGACGTACGTAGCCGTGTACCAAGCGGACGTGTGTGTCCACGGATTGAAAAGGATGTACACCACGAAACAATGTGACCCGTGTCCTCGGGGTGGCCATTTCTTCAAGATTGGACATTTTCAATGTTGCATTGGCTCCGGCAGTTCAGTTAATTCCGAATTTCGCTGTCCAGGCACGTATCCGCTTGCACATATATAAACGAGTTTTCGATCATCTAGTGGCGATTTCTTGGAAGATATGGAATTTCATCGCGTCAAAGTTTGAACAGCTTATTTTTATTAATGTCAGTCATTAGATAAGTAAGAGGTATTTTTTCACAAAGTACAAATTTACAAATTTAATAATAATTGTTCGAACGTTAAAAGTATTTCGTGCGGAAAGATGAAATTTTTTGTAAGCCAGAGACCAGAGGAAGCGCTAATTTAAAATGCGATTAAAACAAATTGAGAGTTACCATTTCATTGTCGATTTAATAAAACGAAATTGAAATTAATTCGCGAGATCGTTGAATTAATATCAAGGTATAATAACTTCCACGAATTAAGCGAGACACACCGCATCCAATTAACGTGTCGTTAAGAGTTAATGAGCACTTTCCCCCGTCACGACGCGGATTTGTCTCCCCCGCTTAGGGAGAAACAAAGCACCGCGGATTTGTCGCGGTGCCGCGTGGTTGCGCTAACCAGATTCTCGTTATTACGTATATACATCCCCGTATAACAAGAGGATTGCGTAATAGGGTCAACTCTCCTCCAGGTCGAGCACGACGTCCGTCTAGTATTTCGAGGAAGAGAAAGGGGGAAAAGGACCAGGAAACTATCTACAGGCAGCGGCGCTTAAAGACGGCGCTTGATTGTCGCTCTTAATGCCAATAGGAAATGACTCACTCCTTAACGCCGCAATGATATCACTCGAGTCGTGCGACCGGGCATCGAGCGCGCGCTGCGAGATCATGATCCGATCGTACATGAGGTAGGTAGATAATCGAGAGCGTGGGCTAAACCTCTAGTATCGCTATACCGATCCGCCGCCGACGCCATTCGCGCCAAGGATTGCATTTGCGTTTATCTCGTTTATAACGTTATCCGAGTTCGCTCGCGCGAGATTGTAATTGTGTAATTATGCCATTTGCAGGCACCGCTATTCCACTTGCAAATAGCCGTGAATGAACTCTAAAATGGAAACTTTCGTCGAAAATTTCAACGTCGAATAGTTCGCAAGGTAAACGAGGCGAGAGAAATTAACAGACAAATGTCTTCTTTCGCAACTGCGCTGTGCGTGTCGTCGAGGTGTCATTACAGAAGCCAATTGTGGGATTTGCAAACACGCGGCTCAATTGTATTTATAAGTATTGTCTGTAATTTAAAAGTTCATTTGTACCCGTACTTATAATAATTTCTTCTCGGCAAATCACGTCTGTGGTTACTGGCGGATCCATGGGGAGGAGGACATGAAGGCCAGTGGCCTTCCTTTCCCTTTTGGAGTCTCCTTTTATAAAAATATTTATAGCAAAATGTTACATATATTTTTAATATTTCTGATAATGCTAAATCACAATTTTGATATTCCAAAAATATTTTCTAATTTAAAAAGCTCCTAAATAGAAAAAAACATAGATATTCTATTATATCCTATTATTTTCCTTTTGTGTTAGTACAATTTTAAATAACGTTTTATAAATTATACATTTGAATAATAGTTTTTCAATGTAATAATTTAAATAATAATTTAATATTCTATCCTTTTTTACCTTAAATCTTAAAGAAATTTCGCTTGCGGCGCGCCAATGGCTGCTGTTGTTTCAAAATCGATTTTCACAGAGCTAATTTAACTGCAGAAAATCGTACGAACGATCCAGCAATTATTGGCATCAGCTTACGGATTGCTACGATCGGCTTTAGCGTATTATACCGATTAGTATACTTTGTCCTTCACTTTAATGCATACATGTATGCAAGTATAACAAGAGAATGTCCCGAAGCCACCGCGGCGCGGCGGAGCAAACATGGAGATCCAGACGATTAGAAGCGTATGCAAGTCGATGAGTGCAAAATCGTGGCCCTCGTAGACGTCGCGCAGTCGACGTAGGCGGTTCTTACAGGCGTCGGAACGTCGATTGTGCGCACCCGGTATCTATAATTATTTAGGTCGCCGACTGCGTTGAGCAACGTAGAAACGAGTCGCGCGCTGGGCGGTATGAAAGGATGGCTAAGCGTCGCTGATAGTTTTATAGACGCATACGTTATCCTCAATTAACGAGGAAAAGCTTCATTAGTCTCGTGAAGGCAATGGCGTTTCTCTAAATCGCCGCTGCAACGCGTCCGGAGGATGTTCATTCGTTCATTCGTAATTTCGCTTTAATCGCATATTTCTCAGCCCCTCGCACGCGCTTCTCTTTCTTCCGTCACCGTCCAAAGAAAGTAAGTACTCTCGTGTTCGCGCGCGTAAAGTAAACGCTTATTAAATAGCGCATAAATAAAGACCTTTTCCCGTTGCGCCGCGACGTCGCGGCGTTTCGAGGCGCCGGAGTTATTGCTGCGGGGGCACAAAGGCTGCGGCTCGTCGTCTTAAATTATATTCCGCGATTCTTAACGAGGGGCCCCGCGAGTACCCTGGCGGGTGGATACTGCAAAGAAAGAAGGAGAAAGAGAACGGTAATAGCGAGTTAATAGCTGGCGCGATTTCGCGCGAGAGCCCGCCGGGCGTCGTGCTCTCCTACGCCCAGTACCGATCCGCTATCTCCACAGTGAAACGCTAATATCGGCAAAGATGATGGATGTCGTGTCGGTGGAAACTGTTTGCGAGAAACCGTGCATCGCGCGGCCCGGTTGCATACCGGTTTCCTCGTAGCGTAACGCAAACCTAAAGCATTCTATCTCACCAGAGCAGAATAAACCGTCATATTGTATCCCGATGTCATTTGCTAAACGTAGTACGTAGTAAGTGGAAACGCCTATATGCCTCAAAGCTGTATTATCTAAATCATATTCGCCTGTTTGTACGGGAAGTGTAAATAACTGCTGCTGTTTATAAAAATTAGTATTTTATGCTCATAGTTTGAGTCAAAATTTTAATTACGACTGTAGTAATTGTATAATGTTAATTAATGTAAAGTATTAACTATATTTTTTCTACACGGAAAAGACGGCTTAGCTGAAGTAAACAATTTTGTTTGAACGACCAAGATAATTTTAAGATGCTTAAACTGGTTGCTTTGCTAGAATATCAAAACTTTTGGAAATTGATTCATCATGCTTGAGATTCCTAATCATTTTGATGTCCGTCAAAATTATTTTCAGATTTGTATCTGCCCAAATTTTTAGATAGCTTCAGCAAAATCATTCTTTCGTATGACTGATGTATGATTAAAACATTTTATTCCTTAAATTCTTCGAAATCTCACTCTGAAGAGTCTTGGAAAAGACTTCAATTTTTAATCTGTAAGAGTGAGATTTCACTTTTAAAAATGACAATTCACTCTAAGACTCTTAGAAAGTAGTAGTTATAATTTTCCCTTTATTGTTATTATCTGAAAAATTAGTTTACAAGAATTAATTGTACGTGGATAAATTATTATTACAAATAACTGTCTTTTATTATAGAATACAAAACAGTTATGCTCCAGCCTGCTTGCTAGATTTATGACGCTTCGGAGACACCGACTCGAGACATCGACAAAGAGAAATGCGAGAAAGCGTGTCTCCAAAGATCGCGAGTATATATCACAACGAGGTGATGAGGTAAGAGAGCGATTCCGGAGCAAAAGCGACTGCATAGAAACGCCGGGAGGAGATGGAGGAGATGAAGGGGGAGAGGATGAAGAGGAAGAAATGGATCTACATAAGAGATCATGACTTGGGCGCGCTAGTCGAGTTTCGCCGCGCGGAGAAAGTTACCAGGAACTGCCTGAATCTGCCCGATTGGCAGCCTCCTTGCGCACCTTTTCCACGGACCGGGTATTGTAGTCACGAACGTGCAAACCATAGCAGTAACGATAACCCCTCCCACCCCCCCCCCCTCCGCCTCTTCCCATTTCACACAACGAGTCTTTGTTCGCTTCTTCTCTAGGCGTGCGGGTGATTTGTTCTACTCTCGTGATACTTGCTCGGCACTCTCTGTATTTTCAATCTTCATTATTATTTTATTTTTGCACTTTTAATTCTGCGTTTATGATGCATGCTGGAACGTTCTTCTGAAAACTTCACATGAGAAGTATTGTGGAATAACTTCAAGTAGAATAATTTCATGTTTCTTCATTATTATATGTAAATACTTACGATTTGCTGATTCGTGATATTATCGGATTGATTCAATTTTTTAAATTATAGATTTGGCAAGTCTTCAACTATGGAAGATGTGTCAGCTTATTCATTATCACAATTCTTGAAATTCGTTTATTTAGTTTCATTAACCTATTTTTGTAATGTAACCTATTTTTCATTTATTACAAATTAATTTTTCATTTAATAAAGTGTAAAGGTCACTCGATTTGAGAAATGCAAAGCGAATTTTGGCACAAGGTTTAGCGGTATATTTGCACAATATCGAACTATTAGTTTGCAGTTTCTTTTTCGACATCATTTCTCGCTGCGGTTGCATTACTCTGCTCTGATCTTAATCTCGTGCCATTAGTCGCAATTAGTCCCGGCGATGAATTTTCTATGAGTGAATAATCAGGCGTGCTTGTATACGTAACCCGGGAACGTCGTTGAGTGATTACGCTTTCATGATCGAGGATCGACGATCGAGCAACCCGATGACTCGTTCAAACAGCCAAAAGATTCGATTACTATTGAGGGTTTCCGAAATCAATGATCTGTTTTCATCCTGATTGTTGCTACCGCTTTCAAAGCACGTAATTGTACTGATTCGTGGCGTTTTGCTAATGAGCTGCGATTACAGTCATACCAATTTTCTTAATTAATCCCTTTACAATTTCTGCACGATTAATCCGTGACTCAATCGTAATTGCCAACTGTTTTTCTAACTCATTGGATTAGGTATGATCTTTTAAACGAGGAAAGATTATTCATTTTTTAATGAAAAATAATAAATATTGTTACTGTATATGCATCATGCATTTGCACGTAAAAAATGCTAGTATATTTTAATTATAATTTTAAATGCCACGCGGAAGAAACAATTTTAATAAAGTATCTAAAAATTTGGCCATAATATATCTAAAAATAATTCTGTTTGGATCAAATAATTATGTAGGACGTTCAAACTGGTTGCTAGATTGTTAAAACTTTTGCAGTATCGACACTTAAATGTTTTATGTAATTATTTTGATAATTCAATAAAATTATTTTCAGATTTGTATCTGGCTAAATTTTTAAATACTTCAACAGATCTGTTCTTTTCGTGAATTAATTTCCGATTGTTCTGAAGAGAGCTACCATGCTCCACTTTTCGCTCCACAATTTCTCCAAAGAAATTCATTCCCTGCAATCCGTGACTTTGTGGAGCGTTCGAGTAACAATGTAGATAATTAATTGACAATGTCGTCTCGTTGGTTGTAAGTAACGCCTACCCGACGGTGAACCGGCCCGCAGCATCAAGATCGGACAGTTATTAATAATTACACTTTCAGACCGGTCAGATCGGCAGATACGTCCGGACGTTCGGTTGATTTGTCAATACACGGCGAGTAATGCGTTTCGCTACCGCGTACCCGAAGCCTGATTACGATATTTGTTCGCCTGCGAACCGATAATGCACTTCGCGATAACGAGATGTTGATTATATTGTCGTATACGTCGGATACGATTGATGTTATTATCATTGCATATATCACAATGTAGAAAATTTAATTTAACATGGATATTATATATGTAATATAATATCGTCTGTCTGTCTCTCCTGCTCTCTATTATTGTTTGTATACTTACGTATTATATAAGCTGAACTGTGTATTTATCGCTGTAATTATTCTTTTTGTAATTATTCTTTCATATTCAATGAAATTATTATTATTATGTTACGTTTGAAGTCCCCGATCTTTTTGATATAAATTCGTAACCGAGAGATATTCATAATTGAGAAATACTGTGATACAAATATAATTCTCGAGATATCAGTTAAAACAATAAAAGATTACTCCGCGGCGACAAGTTTTCACAGTCTTCAAATATAAAACTTCTCAACTTATATAATATAATTAAATTACTACATTTATTATGTATTTTTAATTAAATAATAGAATGCATGCGCCCGTTCTTATCACAGTAACAATGAAAAATGATGCGAGATAACTTGTTAAAGGCTACGCTTACGTAAGAAATAGTTCCATTAATAATTCCGCTTTCGCCGTCAAGATAGATCAAGATATATGCCGAAATGTTAGTAGAATTGGTTTATGTGTGTCGGTTAAAGTCCAATGTTGTAGTAAAGCCATAACTTTGATATTTATATTATAGTAATGCGATCCATAATACTCTATGACCAGATAACCAGCCGCATTCGAAGTCAGTAAAGACGAGGATAATCAGAAATGTTTAATATCTCTTGTGCTACTTGGATTACTCCTTTTGTACGACGTCGTAAATTTTCGAAACTTTTAGGTAATAAAGTGGAAAGCGGAGCTTGTCGCGTTTCCATCCAATTATAAATTCTACGAGACGAATTAAAAAGGATGACTCTTTGTACAATGAGATAGCCGTGATTTTTGAATTACGAGTGTTTCAAAATTAGGAAACTTAACGAATAAAGCTCGATACAAAAAATTTTCTCTCAATCTCATTCATTCTTTATTCAAATTGGACTTTCACAGAATATGCAAAAGTATGAGATTAATATACCAATATTATCTAATATTGAATATTGGAGTCAATGTTCATATCTGCCATCTGTTATAATAATTGTGTACGCGATGGTTTAATTACTAAGATATATTGGTGTGCACACGCGTATCGTTTGTCAACGTATAGCGATTAATGAGTTTACCATGTTACACATACATTTGATACGCATATCCCGTCAATGTAAACTCGTAATACTCTTAAATGCCAGATGTTATACGTCGTATTGATGCTCATTGAAACATTGAGTTATGTTTAACGTGACATATCCGTATGGTTATCATATACGACGAATCAAATACAATATATCAATATATCGAAATGTTTTAGAAAAATGAACCAACCGGAAGAATACATCAACTAATTGTTCATAATAAGATATTTAAATACAGAAGATGCGTAAAATTAATCGTCCCATCTGCAATTAAAATTAATACAGAATAATATGAATTTAAATATTGCTTTAATGCCGCGCTAACGAATTGCATTGAAGATCTTGCTATTTAGCGCGTGTGTATAGCTGGGTAAATGCAATGGTTTGTAAGCGCTTTTCAGGCTTTCTTGCCGCAGACGTGTTTATAAAAATCAGATAATATCCCGCTAACGCACGGACGTCTGCGTCGTCTCGTTCAACGATCATTTTCATCGCTTCAGCCATTGTTACGTGACGAGATACTAACCGGCGACGTGCGTGTACAAGATTAGTCATTGATTTCAAAGAGCTAAACCTATGGTTACGGGCTCTCGCACGATACGGAGATTCCACGGCGTTGAGCTTAACTACGATTCGCGTAATGACATCCGAGAACGCGCGAGTGTTCAGTTAAAACGTATCTTCCGTTCCAGCGGATAAAACCCGGCATTTACTTCTTCCTTAAATGATATAATAATACGGCTGTCTGTCAATACGTGAATGCGCCCGCCGTTTTTTCTTTGCGCCTTCGATATACTCGCGCCGAGCGGGTGGTACACCTACATGACGTAAAGACTCGTCTCCACATGGACATTTTTAGCCGATAATTACACGTCCATTTTTAATAATGCAGGCCGATTCGACCTCGAGATATTATTCTCTTCTTCTCAGTATTTCCTTTCGTCTCTTACAAAAGTATTTTAAGCACTTACAAAAATATTTCTCTTCCAACACCTCTCCCAATCTTTCCTAGAATTATTCTCAAGATCTTCGCCAATTCTGTATACTCCTCTGAATTTTTAACAGATTACACGAAATTTAAAGATAGCTATATGAAAAGAACGCTTTTTGCCGATAGTATCTAAAGATTTAATTAGATACAAATCTAAAAATAATTTTGTTTGGACCATCAAAATAATTATATACTCTGTGAAAGTGTATTATTACCGTGTATTATTATTGATTTTAATGCTACACTTATAACTGATGTAATCATTCGCGAATGTTTACTATTTTTCAATAATAATACACTGATTTACTTTTAGAGGGTAAGTGGATGCTAAAATATTAAAATTTTTTGCAGCGTTGTCATAAACGTTTAAGCATTCTATATAATTATTTTAGTGATTTAATAAATATTTTCAGATATATATTTAGCTAAATTTTTACTTCAGCTCAAAATCGTTCTTTTCGTGTACAGTCAATAGTTATCAATATATCAATATATCAATCTATGTCAATAGATAGTTATCAATATATGTCTTTTAGCATTTATTTCTTCGTGATTCCTATGATTAATTCGCGAATCTCATGCGGACGCAGTGCTGTTATAAAATGAACATGGCATTTAATGCACATGTAAGAATCATTAAGAGACATTAATAATCCTTACTCAAGTTTTGCGGTCTTCATTCGGTAGTTAAACACGACACGCAATACATCACGACGTTGGCGTTTCTCATTCGAGAGGATCGCGTGATTGGACTGGGATTGGACGATCGCGCAGAATTCGAAAAGAACGACTTCGTATCACTGATATAGAAGATAAGGAACAGCTTTTGTCTCTGATCGTTGTCGTGGTAATCCACGTGTCCCTTCCCACGTAGCCTACGATCGAGAATAATTGTCGATTTAACTATCGCTGCGCACTCGGCTGTGTACACACATTTCCGACGTCGGAATATCTTTTCACGTTCGTACGTCGTGCGGCACGTATGCAATTAGAAATTTCCCTTCACCGACTCGTTGACACTAATCACGCGAGCATCTCTGTCTCTCTCTCCGTATTCTTTTGTCCCTCTCTCTTTCTTTCTCTTTCTGTCTCGCTGTTGCACCCGCGCCTTGATAGTTATAACCACGGTTGTACATTGTAGTACATATATGTAGTAGAAATTGCCTTAATGATTGCTGCTAAGTTCCAATTATGCAACGTTCAATTATATTTCTCTGTCGTACGCAGTGCGCAATTTGTTGACGAATTTTTATGCGGTTGGACGTAATTAATTGGCGGATGCAGTAATTTATATAGCTGTCGTTAATTCTTTACAAAAGATTGCTTAGCATTGATTTTGTCTATTTTTTACACTGACATAAAAGTGTATTAAATTTTAATAAATAATTGTTTCAGTAATACTGATATAACATTTATTTACGGAAAATAAATAAACGTTTACTGAATAAAAAATATAATAATTAAATAAAATTAATGGTTCTTGTAATAAATAAATTTATGTTTATAAATATTTAACTGACACTATTCAAATGAATTTTTATTAAAATTTAGTATATTTTTCTCTCAGCGTGGTGACAAATATTTGCGTGGTTCTATAAAAAATTTAGAGAAAATGCGTAAAAAATTAGATATCTGAAAGGCAACTATATAAAAAAAAAATAATATCATTGGTTTGTTACGTTATGTATATCCATGAAGTAATTCTACTATTACCGGAAATGAAAAGTTTCAGATAGTGTAATTTCGCAAAACCTTCATGTTTTTGTTCATTTCTTTTGTTAGCCCTATATTATAAAGAATTCAGAGAGAAAATTACTTTTAATGACAGCCTGAAGTATGTATTTGCGAAAACTTGTTTTTCTTGATAGAGAGTAAAATTTATGCAAGTCAAATTTATTCTTAGATATTAAATAGATCAGAAAATAATATATTAAATATATATCACGGCTTACAAAGGCGATTTATTTTACTCATCTAAAATATTATTATTTTTAATATGCAGATTTTAATATTTCGAAAATACAATATTATATTGCTAGCGGAAGAGAGACTTTTTTTTACATTTTACATTATATTACAACTTATATAAAGATAGCAATATCATAAAATGACGAACATGGATTTGTATATATATTACTAGCACATAATTATACACCAGAAATTAAACGCAAACTTTATAAAGAAGGAAAAAATATAAAACGATTTTCCACGCAACCCATAATTTGTGTGCAACTACACGAACATAATTACATATTTCTTTCATCAAACGACAGCGATCTTACAAATCATTCGCAGTTATCGGTCACGAGTTCTTTCTCGTTTACTTACCGAGAATAAATCCAGTGGCACCACTTTCGCGAATACCGTTAAGCGGTCGTTTCCACCGCCACCATTGCCGAAGTCCAGCAGTAGCTCCGTGTTATTAGAAATTCGAAAAGAATTGCCTTGCGTCTAATGACTCCTCCGGGAGAATAATTTCTGGAAGGGAACAAACGCTCGCCCGCTCGCTCTCTCGCCGCAATCCGAAAACGCAACGCAACGCAACGCGTCGAGCCGAACCGAGCCGATTCTCACGGATCGCTCGAGAATGACTCCTCTCTTTCGGTGGCCTCCCGCTACCTATATAATAGACATTCGAATCCGTGGGTCCCCGTTTATCCTGTATCCCGTTTTCGCCACGACGAAACAAACGAAACGGACGAAACAAATATGGATAAAGAAAGAGACTATGGCGACTATGGCGTGGCACGCTCTAATCTCAGGGCCTAGGACCTAATCGCGTGGGCCTGCGGGCACGCAATAGCGAACGGAGAAAGGATGGAAGGGTCGGGGCACAAGCGGCTGAAGGGTTGCTGTTGCATCGGCAGCAACAGGTATCGGCCCGCGCAACGACTGTGGTCGTATCGATGTCTCGAATAGGAGATACCACGGTCGGCGGACGAAAACGGCATAGACGTATATTTTGACGACTGAAAATCGCTGGCTATCGGTACGGATGCCTCCGGGTACCCCGATGGGCCATCAAAGCTCTTCGCGCTCTTCTAGCCATTTTTCGGCCTGCCGCGATGTGCCCCGACGTGGTCGAAACCGTTTAAATATCGAGATTAACGGCACTCCGCCGAGTAGCTCTCTATTATTTCCTTAAGAGATCGAGAAGTATAACTGCACGTTCGACGCGATGGACTCGCTTTCGGTTTCGTTTCCGTTGCTTGCAGGTGCATTAAAAAAACGCGGAGTTTCGCTCGATTTCGGCCGGCGTATATATGAGATATATGCGCGTCGGATTGAAATTATAATACACACCGGGGCGGAACCGCGAATTTTCTGTCGATTCGCCAGATGGTAATGAGACGGAATTAACGAACCATTGTACGTCTCGAGCCGAAGCGAGCGGCATTTTTCGCTGGTTCCCTTTCAGGAATTCCATGTCACTACCCCTCCCTTCATCCCTCTATACGCGTTCTATCTGCTTTCTATTCGTATACTAATTTTACGGGCGTGACTATTAAGCACGATCTGCAGCACGCATATCTAACGACCCACACACACGGTATGCTCGTTCTTTCTTGTCTGGGATATCGCGCGGTGCACAGTAATAACACAAATGGCAGGTTCCTCGTTTCAAATGGCGAGGTCTCGACGTTAAAGTCAGGATGCACGAACGGCCACATTCCAGATGGAAATCGTCGTTCCGGTGTTTCTCGTTTGTCATGCTTCCTGTCTCGGTACGGCGCGGGTGCGTTAAGTGCGCGATAGAACTCGGCGGTTCTTCCCCCTGTTATGGGAATTGCTACGAATTATGGGCAATTTGAGAAATATTAAATTTCTTCTTCCGTCACGATATAATAGACATAATTGTACAAATCATTTCCTCACTTCCCTAAATCTCGTAAATCTAATTGTACCGAGAACCTCGTCGGCGAACGTATGATTATTTATGAAACTGTAATTTTCGTCCGTGACACAACTACGCGACATTTCGTTCCAATTAAAATAATTTACGAAAGTACTTTCTAGTGTCATATAAATTTAACAAGCAATACATAAGTAACTTGGGGCTTCAGCGTTTCAGGTTCCCAGCGTTTCTCATTAAACATGAGTTCCGAGCGCGCCGTTATAACTTATTATAGTTACTCTATCTGCAGCTATGCTGTTCTTCTCTGAGATAAAGTTGCGATTAAAGAATGACATTTTTAAGACAAGAATGATAACCTTCGCGTTACGATCTTTCTCATTCGATAATTATTTCGTGTACTTCTATTTCGTGTATGATTCTCCAGCGGCGTCGATCGGCAGATAAATTTAATTTGATGCTAGATCTCGCTGTAGTATAAAATTTAACGGTATATCCTGTGCGAACGGAAAGCGACGGACAAAATGTATGAGGAGAGTGAGAGTTCGCTATGACGATGAAAGTACGGTTTGCATTCATGTTGAAGACAGAAATCGATTTGCGGCGATCCGCATCAACGGATACTCGCAGAAAAATATAAGAATTTGCGCTACTTTCTTTCCTCATTGCAGAGAGCTATGCCATGATTATGTGAATGATCTCGAAATCGATACTCATCACCTTGTTTCTGGATGAACGATTCAGAGAATTTATGGGAAGAGGCAAAAAATTTATCGTTCTTTCTGCCCGATCGCTCGAGAATTAAAGATAAGTGTCGGTTTTTACATGAATGCCACTGTTGTAGTTCTAATCAACTTGAATTGATCTAATTATAAAAAACAATTATCCATCTTTATCGTGCAAAATTAGATAAAAACATACACACGTTCGAGGAAGACGTAATAACATAATAGGCAAAGAAAAAGAAATTATTATTCTCTATCTTTTTTAATTCTATATTTCTATATTTTTTTTCCTTTAATTTTTTTCTAAAATTACCTTTCAATAAGAACAAAAGAGAAAGAGATGTGAAATATGCATATTCATCTCATTCTGATAAGTCCATCATATTCTCGTGATATTAAACGGGAAGATATTACATATCTAACGTTATCCGTTACATTTAGAAAAGGTATCTACGGCTGATAAATGAGAGTTATAAGTATGATCGTATATCAGCATTCGAGGAATACTATATGATATCGCTGACGTCGTGCTTATTTTCATATTATGCTCTTACGAAGGGATTTAGAAACTTAACCCTTCTTTATTTGCGTTCGCAAGCCTATTCAAATTGCTCCAACAAATTTAAATTAAGATTTAGGATGAGATGGATTCATTTCCAATATGATGGTGATTTCTACTTTATGGTTTCAAGAATATTTACAGCAATTTCAAAGAGTCTTCATGAAAAATAAAACGGACACGATTATCTCCTTAAATCGAATCGCATTTACGTTCCCCATGTATATTTCATACACTCGAAATATGGATGCTGGAATACAATCGTGTATCGACGATTGCAACGTGCAACTCCTTTTCTTCGCCCGAAGTTCAATGCTTCGTGGACGTCGGGACTTTCTCTCTCGTGGCGCGTTGGAGGGCCGCCTTCTCTATAGGGATTTATTAGCGAGTTTCGTAGCTTGCGCGATAAATTACGAATTTATTGGGCAAGCGGGCGGATAGCAGACGGCTTCGTGGCACGAAAGAGGGAGAGTCGGCAAAGAGAGAGGCAGAGCACGAGAGAAGGTTCTTTATCACCATCGTCCGCCGTCGTCGGAAGCCCCCATCGACACTGCTACGAACCGATTAGAAATCACAAAATGACAAGTCGAGAATCCTATTGATTTTAATTATCCGCAGCCACTCTGGCGGTGCTCGCTCCACCGACCGATAATAATTTCAGGGTGTCTTTCGCATACACGATATTTCAGATCGATATAATTTGTAGTCGACCGGTACATTTCCGCGGGACGGCACTTTAAACGTAAATCTTCTCGTTAGTCCTGCCACGAAGGAAGGTGTTGCGAATTAGGTGCCAGTACTGTCGCGATAAATTACACGGGTTTTGTCTCTGCTTAGTTTATAGGGCTTAACTGCGTTCGAGCTGGCGGTGCACGTGAAATGAGTATCATTAACGGTATTGTAATATACTCACAGATGATATATTAGCTCTACTATTGCCTGTATGAATGAAGGAGAAATATTTCATTGACAATGGCATTGTAGTGAAAATGACTTCTTTACATCTACGCACACACATATTCGTCGATTTATGAATAAACATGAAGTTGCGTTGTCTAATGATCTGCACTCAAGCGGTTATACCATTAATTCAATTAATGCAAATGTTACCCTGTCAAAATTACGCGAACGTATTTCAAGATTGGAATAATATAATTGTTTCTTTTTCTTAACAGTAGAATGCGTAATAAGGCGATAAATTACACGATAAGCGTGTCAACACTCGGGGTCTGTTAAGAGTTAATATGCGGTGCGACGTGAAATATGTCTACATTATGCCATTCTAAAAACTATCGTTTCGGCGAAGGCGTTTTAATTGCAGGCGAGAAGTTAACGTAGGACCGGTATGGAGCAACTCTCGAATCGGGGTCTCGGCGAAATATTCCATATATTTCATCGAGTCCTGAGTTATTAGGATTAACGGTCGCCAGGTCGATTAGAAATAAAAAAAATGACTGTAATTTAATCGCCCGTTAATTAATTCCAAATATGAATTGATTATCAGCGAAATAGGACACATTCATGATTTCCCAACTAATTTTGTTATGGCCATCGTTGGACCAAACAGTATGACGTTGACTCGAAGAGGAGAGAAATACGGCAGAGAGATGTGGAAGACGAATTTCTTCGATTAGGATTAACCTACTTTTTCGCCGATTTTTTTTCTTCCGTTCCACCATTTATCACGGATAGATACCTACGTATATCATTAGATTCCTCGTTTGAGTCATAATTAAATAAATTGGATTTTCTCTCTTTCTCTCTCTCTCTCTCTCTCTCTCTTAAAAGCGACTTCTATTCACACGTGACGTTTTCATAACAATATTTCATCTTTTTTTTCCGTTATTTCTCCATAAATCAAAATAATTCAGCTTATAAACGGAATAAATTTCATAATTAGATGTAATAAAAGATTGCATTTCTTTCTTCGTTTGAAAGAACATAAATTTTACTTTCCAATTCTAATATTTATTTTTCGTGCGATTGTATCAAAGATATATAAATATTCAATCATTCAAAACATTATTTTTGTGCGTCAATGTTAAAAAGTTATCTCATGTTCTATAGAAGCCATCTTTTTCTCGCGTTCTTTTGTGTATACGTCTTCACAAAATCAAAGATGAAATTCCACAACAGTGGATGCCCTTTCTCACTAATTTTTCGTTGAGTTCCTAGACGGATACCCGTCGAGGTGTTCAGTGGGTGGTGGAAACAGTGAACGAAGCTATGGAGGCAACGGTCACTTAAAGAGGAACGAAAGAGGCTAGAAGCAAAGAGAAGAAGAGAGAGAGAGAGAGTGAGAAAGAAAGAACGAGAATTGCCGGCAGACGGATTCCTTCGATTCAGTTCGGTTCGAGTTAGCTGGATTTGGCGAATACGGCTCGTTTGTAGTCCGCCGAGAACCCCGCGGCTGTTTCCATCTCTCTCTATTTCTCTGTCTTACTCCTTTCTCTTTCTCAAGCGATTCGAAGCAGGGAACCGAGCAGAACGGAACGAACGAGCTACCTGCCAGTCCTGCCAGACGGATGCTGCGTCTCCAGCCAAGAGGAGAAACTGAGTGGAAACGAGCAGGAGGAGACGAGGAGGATGAGGAGGACGAGGAGGATGAGGAGATAGAGAGGATGTACAGACGTACGGACCTGTTGTTCGTAACACGTGTTTGCGTGAACTCGTCCTTCGTGTCTCTCCCGTGTCCGCCCGTCTATAAGAGACCAGGCGAAGGCGACGATGTATTACCATCGGTGACAGTCCATCACCTCTCCTCTATCCTCCCCACGCCTCTTGCACCTCTTTCTCTTTTATCTGCTACCGAGGACACTGCCACCGCCGTCGCCACCACCGCTCCAGGGAAATGAGCAAATAAAGGCGGCACCGGCGGGCGCCTCGTCGCGCTTGCTCCAGATTTTGGAATGCGGCCTCGAGCGGCTGAGGAATATGGGAATTTATGTTAGGCAAGAAAATCATAGGCATCGAGAACGAAACTCGAGAAGTAAAAAAACGAGGTCTTCGTGTGACAGTTGCAGTATTAGCAAGATCAGCAAATCGACTATGTAAGTCCGGAAAAGAATCCACGAAAAATTTTATTTGAGAATGAAGACTTACTAAGGAATGGATGAAAATTACGCGTAACGAAGGGTACAAGAAACATCACATATAATAATAAAAAAAATCATATTTAGTTCTAATTTTATATATATATATATTTGTCTTGATAAAAAAATTTAATAAGAAATAGAAACAAACACAAATTTTTCCATGTTTTTTGACCATCTAAAATAAGAAAAACTTGGAATAAACAAAAAAAAAAATACAGATTATAAATAGAAAATTTAAATATTTAAATAAAAAAATCTTTACGAAAGTAATCTAAGAGATGGAAAGGTGCAAAATTTTTCAATTGCTTACTAGTGCTTAAAATTTTGTTTTGTGCGTATAAAAAGAAAAGAAGGCTTCTCGGAAAAATGAGTGTGGCGTTCATATCAACAATGAATGCGTCAGATGTGAGAGAGAAAAAAATCGAAGAAAAAGGAGAGCCTTAAGGGTGCAAAAAGAAAGGAGCTCTGGGCCAATGAGAGATCGTCGTAACGGCGGCCATTTTAATGATCGGGATAAACAAAGAGAGAAGGGAAAGGGGAACCAAATGACTTCCCAGCCCCTCATTCTCGTGGGGATGCATGTTCCCTGTGAGTACAGTTAACCCCTTCACACCGCGTAATGCATACGCATGTGGGCGTGCAAAGGGTGCCTTCGTCGACCAATCATTGGCCTGCGTCTTCTTAGAAGACTCAAGAGAACGCCATGGTTCCCCCCCCCCACCCCGACATTCTTACCTTCCTCCCTGCAAGTATGCATGAACATGTGCGTATACATATCGCGTGTATGTACTTATATACGAATGCATACAGGGTGTATCATAAAAAGTAGAAATTGTGTGGTAGCAGACCTCTCTAGTAAATTTCGTCGATACTTCGGCAAAAATTTTACAAGTCACCTTTTCTTTCGTTTTAAACAATTAACTCTTGGATAATACTTGATACTTAATTTGTAATCTAGATCTTTTTTGGCACAAGCGAAATTTACTCTCAAATTTCTCTGAAATAAAAAAGGATGAATTAAAGCTTTTAACATTTGAATTAAAAAATTATTTGATAATATAATAGAGATGTTTAAAAGTAATCCTAAATTTGTCCACATTTTTTGACTACCTAAAACAAAGAAACTTGGAACAAACAAAAAAGATCCAGATTGTAAATGGAAAATTACACATTTTAACAAGATATTTTAGAAATATTTGGGATGAAAAAAGTTTATTTTAAATTATTATTAGAAAATGTCATACAAATACCTTTATCGTCTATTTATATTAAAATGTAATTTACAATGTGTTTATTTGATAAATAAATGTTCGCCTGACTTTGCATTTTTATATTGTATTTTAGTTTTATATATTCAGTAACATCTTTTATATTTACATGGCAAAAATACATCTCGAGAATATGCAAAAACATAAAAAAAAAACATTTTTATTCAACGAGATCGATTTGCATATAACGTTCAAAATTATGGATGATACTGATATTTCCAGATCTTATGATACACCATGTATATTCGCGTACGTATGTACACGCATCGTCATCGTCACCCTTACGTTCTCGTCGGCTCGTTATACACTTTAGAAGCACGTAGAAGGGATGATGAAATGAAAAGTTGTATCGCGCGACAGACCACGATTTGCTGATGACATTGTGAACGAACAAGGAAGAAGCGAGCGGATTAAAAAAGCGCGAGATGGGACGGGCGCGGGGAGGGGGAGGGGAGAGGCAAGGGTTTGTTCCCGATTAATTAATGCACGCGTGTCGCTAACAAGTGCGGGATAAAAATCATCGGCGGCTTGTCTCCCGATGAAAAGTTCTCGGTACATCGGCGGAGAGTCGATGCGTGAAAACAATTTCTTGTTCGCCGGGTACACATTGTTCCTCCTTCTGCTGAGTAATGACTTGCCTGCCGTGCCGTGGCGAGAAAAAGAGAAGAGACCCGCGTGTGTGAATCTCCTAGAGCGGTTTCTTGCGATTTCCGAGAGTCGTATTCTTACGACTCGTCGCTGCGCCGGGAAGTAAACGTTTACACATCCATGCGGGCGCTTTCCGCGCCGGCTGCTGAATATGATTATAAGTATGGATCACCGATGCAAAACGATGCATTCTACCGGTTGAAAAACGCCAGCTGTCAATAGCTTCCTTGTTTATTCAATAGTCATCGAACTATTCATGCCTGCTCTCAAACAGAGTCATTTTACATCGCACGCAATAATTTTTACTCTCTCATCAACAAGTTTTCTCATAAAAATATTACCGTTTTACCATCCGTTTTATCAATATAAAAACCGATAAAATGTTTAGCAACGCAAGTGGCCCATTGAATATATTTACTCTTCTGCATATGGCCATAAAAAGCTATATATTTGCTCTAATTATTCTCACTCGGATATTATCTCATTCACACAGTATTTTAAATTTCACGTCATATTTAACACAAAATATGACGCATCGTTTACACTTTTTTTTATCTCGAACTTTATTCCTCGGAATAATATTAAACAAAATATTCTTTTAAGACCGTAATATGTTGTTCATTCATCTAATATGATTATCGTATGCAATATTAACACGACAGTTTGACAGATTCATTTAGCATTAAATCTGCGAAGAGAATACGGGTACCACACCTACATAGAAATATACGGCTTCCAATTTCGCATAGTGAGTCTACCCGCAGTTCATTCTGTGCTTCGATGGGTCGAAAGCGCCACCGGCAAGTCGCCTAAGAAACGGGGGACAGGGAACAAAGCGCGATATATTTTACACGCCTACCGGAAGTGCGGCGGTGCGCGTCAGGATGAGAGAGCCTGGGATGAGGGAGAGGAAAAGGCAGGAGAGGCACACATGGAAGGCTTCGAGACAGAATACGCACCTCGTGAGAATAGCTGGTAGTGTAGGAGGAGGTTAAACAGGGTGGTCAAGGAGGGTGCGGAGGATTTTTTCGTCTTCCTGCGATACTCTGCTCTTTCTCCCCTTAGTATACACGTCAACCGGAGTGAGGACGATGTGATTTGACTACATTCGCGCCTTCGTCCTGGCATCAGCTCAATCCTTTGAAGCCCAGGGGACTATGATGTGATGCAGTGCACTGATCGTGCACGCGCGAAAAAAAAAAGAAAAAAGTGATTCACTGCCATGAAACGCGGGAGTGACAGTGCCAGCCAGGATACCGCATTGTGATCACGCACGTATTATAGACGCACTTTCGCTGGCTGTCGCCGATTTCACATCATACCCAGTATCGATATATGGAATTAATTCAGTAGAGAATAAAATGTGAAAAGAATAATTAAAAAAATTTAATTTTCAAGATTATAAAGATCTCCAGACTTACTCATGATGCATTAATCCAATTATTAATGTCGTTCTACTCGATTTAACAATAGATAATATTATTAATATGAAAGATCTAAAAAATAATTTTGAAATGGATTCTAAAAGGAGAAAAAAAATTATTGCATTTTAAATGCGTTCACGAAGAATTTTTACGAAACGACTGACGGCTTCAGCATCAAGTTTGACAATGTTGCTACTTGCGGTGCGAAATTTCAGGAGAAGTTTATGTTGCGGATTACTTTCCTAATCTACGAGAGACGTAAATTAATGAAAAGTTACATGAACCATTTCCTAAGATCTCCGTGGAAACGGTTCCCCTGTAAGGTTTTATTAATCCTATTCACGAAGTAGGGTTCGAGTTACCGGCGCAGAGAAGTACGTCTCGTATAATCCTTAGTAGTCGGTAGTTCGAGTTTCACGGAAACGCGTCTTCATTAAGCCCTTTCGTGTGGTGCGGTTTGTTCCTGGAAAAAAAGATTAAGCCCTGATCCTAACTCCGGAATTTCTCGTACGAATATATAGACGCACCTATTCTAGTAGCGCCGTTGGGAGTCGGAATTTACTGGCGTGTAAGGAAGTAACTGTACTTCTCATATCTACACATTTAGAGATGTATGCATTTAGAGATCATCTTCCTCTACATTACATTATATCCACTTTACCTCTAGCTGACATCTCGACAGCTTTCCGATTTTTTTCATCTAATTATCGTTCCACTAATAATGCACTTTATTCATTCTTATTTATATTGTATTTATATTTCTATGTACTATATAAATTATATTAATATGTATCTATTAATAAACTTATTAAATATGTACTTTTTTCATATTGATTACCGGGTTGATTAACAGATTAAACAGAGAAATTCACATTGTATAACTGTGTCCGTACAGACATAAATACAATCTCGATTGGATCTCTACAAGATATTATTTATAATCATTGATGTAATTGCATTTTTTATCTTTTATCTTATTGTACGATGAGAATGATCCAAGGGTCGAAACATTTCATTTTATAATTTATATTGAAGCAATTCCATCATTGATACGGTATGTCTCCTAATTTAATGTTATTTAACTAATATTAAAATTTAACATTGCTATGTAATTTTATTTTTTATTATTATTAATTATTTTCGTCTTTATTTACTCTACATATTTTTCACTATTTCTAATTTATACTAAAATCACAAAGATATTTGTGAAATTAATATAATCCAAATATTTAAATTTTTTTATCTGCTTTTGTAGAACATATGAAGAATTTTCAAATATAAATCTTTAAGCGTAAAGTTTAACAAAGCTTAAATACAGTGTCATATTATTTGTACGATTTAAGTATCGTTGAATAATTCCGGACATGTCGTCTTAATGGTACCGGATCCGATTTAAGATTGGATCGGGCACGACAAACTAAATAACCAGTACGAAATTCGAGGGATCGTTCAATTCTCCATTCACATGTGCTTAAATGAAATCGTAAAACGCGTTTAATAAGCCCGCTACTCGATCGTGTTAGTTCCCGCCACCGTCGGGTACCATTAAAGCACGTCGCGCAGAGTTATACGGGGTTTTCGGCGTTTCGGCCCGGAACTAATAAACCCGTTTACAATCTCCCGCATCGTAATACCGCCTCGCCGCGAATTACGGTAGGATTACACTTCGCTATTCTTGATTTACGTCTGAAAACCGGTAGTACGGTATGCGTGCACGCGGCCGTCCATTTTATAGCACCGCTATTCTTGGGTTCCGATTGCGAAATCAATCTCGCTCTCGCTCGTAACCCGGCGCCCATACACTCTCCTCGATATCGGCCACGTCTCTCATGGTCCCTATAGTGCTGTATTATAGACGATACTCGCCGCGATATAACTACTGACTTACGTCTCATAATTCATTAAAGCGGTATTCTTGCCGTTTGGACGTCCGGCCGGCTTCTCTGTGCGAAGGGCGGCGTAGGATGAGGCCTCGACATTGCCTCGTGTATTAATTATTGCACTGTAGACGCAGAATGTATAGAGGCGACGTCAATTGATTCTGTAACGGCAGACGCGGTCGTTCCTATATGCTCTTTCATTCTACTCGGACGCTTCTTACTTATATCTCGCTCCTCCGTTCTTGCCGTCTTAAACGTCGCGTTACTACTCGTACAGCTACAAAATGCACTTAGGTATCGACTTATCTTTAACGAGTTTTCAACGGCAGGGGATAAAAACCTTAGCAATACTTTTGCTTGTCCATTAAGAATAGTCTAATATGAGTCTTCTCGATAAAAAAAGATCGGCGTTCTATTATCAATGTAGGTCGTCAATTATACAAGCTGGCGCGGTGGTAATTATATTTTTCAGAAATTCCTGTAGATTTACACTCGTCCATACGATACGTACATCTCACGATATACCGTATCCATATTCGATTACCCATGCAAACGACGTGGAGTTCGTATCGTAAATGAATAGTATTTTCTCTCACGCGAGCAAAACCGAAGAGGCGTCCTTCTTTCGAGGATTGGCCGCGTCGAACTTAAGTGGTATGTGGATGATACGATATAACTACTGTACATCCCATAATTCATTAAAGCGTATTCTTGCCTTTGGACTCTGGCCATCAACGGAGTTGCTGTCTCATCGACTATCCTCCAACTCGCGGACTGAAGAAACCGAGTGCGAGAAAGCATGAGAAACATGAAAGCAAAACAAATGAGAAATGAGAGAGGAAGAGAGAAAGTCGGAGAAGAGAATCCCCTCGTGCGTACGTGTATTAATTATTAGTATCATCGCCTCGACAGCAATGTGCATGCCTCTCATTCCTCTGAATTTCTGGAACCTAGGAAGCTCAAGCGATGTTTGCATAACCCTTCCCAGACGCATATCAATGAGATATCTTTAGCGCTCCGCATTTAGACTGATCTCTCTTGTTTTTGTTTGCAATCAAAATCGCGTATCAACGAAGTCAGCCGTCGCGACTTAAGAGGACTTTCGAGTGTCCATTCCTGTTGCGTAAGTCTGACGCACGTGTCAGTGATAATCCACAAGCGTCTTCATCTTCACGTCAATAAAATGTTTCAGCGTTATCGGTGAATATTAATTTTTAACAGACAGTCACCGTGCAAAGAAGCAGTGTTTTTCGATGGACTGAAGAGGTCCGTCGAGAAGGAAGCACGTGAAGAGCTCCAAAGATGGCTGATGCTTGTAACTAACACCATCCAGAGCGGCCATTTGTGAGACATAAGGTATCCGATACGGGGTTTTGATCTCCATAAGCCCACCCTCTATCGTGTTACCCGTGGACAGCGCTCTCTCACCTTAGCGGTGCAATAAAAATGGCCGGAAGGGAGGGGGGGGGGAGGGAGATTGGTAAGAGGGAGGATCTTCGTGACGTTCGCCTGTCTTGCCAGGCCACGAAGGCGGTTGCGATCTGTCGACGATGCCCCTCCTCGACCTTCTCTTCGGGGTTAATTGTCCACTTTGTCGTTGGAGTGTTCTTCTATCCGTTCGGTATCCGCTTGAGAGTCTCGAGGGTGGGAAACTGTCGCGTTACTCAAGTAAAAAAAGAAGGTTAAAAAGAAAAAAGGAAAAAAAAAGAGTCGAGCTACATTTGGTGCAACATGGACTACTTTGTCTGCCATGCTAACGGCATGCAAAATTAACGCGATAAAGTACCGTTCAGTTGGGCGCCGTCGTAAGTGTGTGTGGTAGTAAAGTCTTAGGATCTCTACCTGGTCACGACGCCGTCTTATAACAAAGAACGTGGCTACCGCTGCATTGTTGCAGATTGAGAAAATTGGTCGTCCTCGGTATTGTGTAAACTCCGGGCAACTATTTTCAAAACTTGCATCAAATTACCCAGACGCATTTAACGAGCCGTTAAATTAAATAACGAGGCGTAAGCGTCGTCTTTAAGCAGACCGCAAAATTTTTCGCCCAAATTCGCACGACTACACATTCTATTTTATTCTAAGCCTGATCATTGCGATTATGTGAAGTCCTAGATGTGAAATCCTAGACAGACGTACTGCAATGTATACTTGAAGAAGAGTAAGAAAGAGTTTTATAGCAACTTTATATAGATATTAAGTAATATTTGATATATGATTACACCGAATACCCATTTCCAGCAATGTAGATTAAATTTAATCTCGATCCAATCTGCTCATCTTTTATAATTCCTAAAAATGATGAAAAGTTAGTTGAACCGAGATTACAGTTAAACTATCATTAGTGGAAACAGACATACGAAGAGTAAATTAATACTATTAATTATTATTTAGATACTAATTAATAATGATGTTAAATATATAGGAGTATAAATATTCGTTTTTTTATTCTGTGAGCTACAGCATGATATTGATTTCTCGTTCGGTGTTACTAAAATATCTACTAATCGGTGGATGACCGGTTTCTACTTGTCCTTATCTTATCTCGTGATCGCGCGTAATCCAGTCGAAAGTTATTACGTTAGTCGCACGCGCCAGCCAGCTTGGTTTGTTTCGTTGCGAGCGAAGCGTGACAAAGGAACGAGCCTATGAAAAGGATTCCGGCTTTAATCTTGCGGTCATCGTTTTCACACGGCGTTCCATTAACGATACGCTCGCAATTTGTCGCGTCGATACGCGGTTGTCGATTTTACGACCGCGTCCTCGGGATCGGAACGACGTTCCCGTTACCGATCTTATTATTCTGCATTAACGAGAGAAAAACAGAGCTGGCTGCTTATTGGTTATCGCATGTACATAGATATACACCCCGGCTACTGTGATTGCAAGCCGGTTTAAGATACGCCAGAAAAATCATGCCGATCCGGTTGATTCTCGCATTGCAATTAATGTAGCTTTACGGTAGAGTTCTCTTGTCTGTCCAAGAGAAGGGAAGGAAGTTATCCCGCTATCTCAAGGTCATCGGCGTCACACGGACACTCTTAAGGGATGAATACGTTAGTTAGCCACGACCGTAGGTTGTTGCGCTAGCTTGTACAAGTGATACGTCGGGGGATATACGGTCCGCCATGTTACCGGACAATTTAATTTCGAGCGTCGCGAGTTTAATGGTACCGCGAGGACACTCCGTTATCGGTTTTGCAATTAATACAGGATAATAGAATTAAAGGCACTCCAGGATCTGATTACGAGCGTCCTATCGGAGGAACTTCCGCCTCGGCGAACCTTGCGGGTGGATCTTCGCTCCGGCTTAATTTCATTAGGATAGAGTTAAGCTCGTTGTATAATTGGTTTTCTTATTCTTGGCTCTAAGAAAAAGAAACACTGACGTAATACAATATATTTCAATTATTTCAAGGCGCCAAGTTACGTAAATTGTTTGATGCATTATCAGAACCGTCCAAAGATATCGTACACTTTGATTTCGTAAAAAGTAATTTAAAATTTTATTTTACACTATTACTATTTAAGTGTGTCTAAACAAAAATCCAAGTTTCTAAAAATTTATGATATAGATTTTCTTAAATTTCCTAGGTTTTCCAAAAGTATAAATAAAAATTTCAATTAAAATAATACAATATCAAATTGTTAATTGTTATTGTATAAAAAGATATTATATGAATATTTCTGTGGCTAAACTAAGCTACATTCATACGATACTGCATCGTAAGACAGCGATTTGTACCTCACGGTTATGCATGCGCGAGCAACTGAAACTCTGTGTGAAAGTTGCTTGTCGCAAACGTCGAAGACTCTGTGTGCCCGATAATACTTCAATTTCAATTAGTCGCGCGTTTTGTCGTGCGATTGCAGATTCATCTTTAATCCGGCTCACTTCGTCTCGCTGCGAACAATGTGCGTAAAGCAAATTGATACATTGGCATTAATATCGTTCTGTCAATCGAGATTTTCGGTCCGATTAGTTTCGGACGTTCGGTCTCAGTACGGCACTCGACGAGCGTATCTCTCTGTGACCGGCTCTTAAGAGCACTATACCCGTTAGGCGTTTCGCGCGCGAAACGAAAAGCCGCCGTGGAAGCGATAAGGCGACCAAGCGGCCTCGCTCTCACGAGAGATCCGCTCGTGCGAGCCTTTTTCACGCTTCGTCGCTCTGGTCGTACAGCATTCGCGTTGAGATTAAGAGTTAAGCTCGGTTTCGTGTACTTTGCACTGTGCGCTCGTCTATTTGCGTGATATCGTTATGTAACGCTGCGTTAATTACCCTTCTCGATGATAAAAGATCAGTAATTATTGAAAATATGACATCGTTTCAATATACCATTTAATTCCTTCACACGAATTAAGTCACTTATCTACATTGTACTTTACAGTAATTTAATACTGGAGAGCAGTAATTAATTATGATTTTGAATTAAGCATTAACCTCAGCTGGCAACATAGGATTTTTAAAGGCATCATTGATATTTTAATTTTTTTTGTAAATTCTTATAGATAAATTTAAATCTACAAAAAATAAATAAAATGTAATTCGACTTCAATAATATAAAAATTCGTTGTTAAAGCTTTGGCAAGTATACCAGAATTTTTTCAAATTTTTATACAATTCAGAAGAATAAAAAAATTTGCTTCGTTTCTGGAAAAAACTTCTATTATTGACAGAAGAGTTAAAACTCTATACTGTTGGCGCAGAGTTAAAAGTACTGTTCAGTGCTTTTAGTACTTAAAATAAGTAATTATTTTTCAATATTAAATTGGATTTCTATAAGGGGCCTAGACGTTAAATCATAAAGAATCTTATAAATGCGAATATTTTTGCACGAGCTTACGAATTAATGATAAGGCAAAACGAAAGTTATTTCTTTGCGTTTGACATTTCTGATTCTTACATCGCGATATCTCAGGCGTAAACGCGCAGACATATGCTATACTTTTGCAGAACACGGTCGCAAAGTCGTTAGTTTTCGCAACGTTAGCCGTTCTAACTCGACGCGATCAAGAAGCAGATATTTATAAACCTCCTCGATATCAGCACGGTGCCACTTCCGCCCTCCTCTCGCGAGTTCTGTCACGTATCATTATAATTATACGATAATATCTGCTTTCCAACATACAATGAGCTCCGTTCTCTCGTTCATACTCGTGTTCTCGCATGCCGCGAACCTCTCTCTCATATCACCAATCGCTATTTCGAGAATTGAGGAAGTCTATCATCTTCTCATCTCGATCGAACATTACATTACTCACTCTACATTAGTTAGAGCATACAAGTAATTTCTTAAAATGAACATTTCACAAATAATAATCTTTACACGAACTTCACTTATCTATCTTTAATTACTTCTTATGTACATTCACAAGAGCAAGGGATGGGAATTTAATCTTTCGAGCTTTAAGATCATCTAAGAGGAAATAATAATAATTAAACAAACGGTACTATACAAATTTTTATGGGAATGACGCGGTTACGCGCCGGTTTCGTTAAATCGAACCAGGGTTTCTCACAAGATTTCATTTCTCTCAGGCTAGAGGATCTAGCGATCGGTAATTCTCTCCGACGAGGCTCGTTCTCGCGTGCCTTCGTTCGACTTTCACGGAAGCCAAGCTCATACCTCCCTCGTTCCACCCTTCACAAGACACACAATTTCCACTCTTCCGTCGGAGATTCGAACGAGCTTGCCGCGGCGGTGTAAAACGCGCGATAAACTAGAAGCTTTACTGGATATTACGAAGGCGCTAAAACCTTATTCGAGCTCCACCGGCGCACCACCGCGGAATTGCACTATAAAACAGCGCGGAATACATTGCACGCGCACCTGACCACATCACATCAGCCGAGGCGTGTTCCCCAGTGCAGTCGATAGTTATCCATTATTTAGTTAGACCCCTCTCGGGATTATCAATCTTTTTTTGCAGCTACCAGTGAAATAGATTGCCCCGAGATCTTGTCAACTGAAGTGATATTTTAATCATAGAGAAAGTTCGGATTAGTTATGCCGGCCGCCTTAGTTTATCAACTCTAGTTAGCAATTCTCAATTCCTCTGTAAATGTCGGTGTTACATAAATTCCATAAATTTAAATCAACATAAATACCAAAAGAGGCTTTAATTATACTTGCACCAGTTATTTTGACGGAATAGTATTTTTATTCAAAATTACTTTTATCAAATTATTATGTAAAATTAGATGTAAATATCACGTGTCTAAGAAATACCGTCATACCGAGGTCTTCATTAAATAAAATAAAGCCTCGGCACTTCGTTCTGGAAATATAAATAGACGCAAAAGCATTAAACGTCCCTTCGCTATAAAGCAGTCGACTCGTTATTACAGTTCGTTGCATTAATCACTCGCGATAGATTTTCGTTCGAAGCATAAGACTCGAAAATCAATTTTCAGCCATTAAAATGTATAGAGCAAAATTAAAAATTGCTTCATGAAGTATAATATTGCTTAAAGTAAACAGATAAAAGAAATTACATGACGAAAGGAAGGGTTAATTCCAATCCAAGACGGAATATCGATGGAGGGTTGGGTGTACCATCTACTATATATATATATATGGGCAAGCACACGTCGGAATGCGCAAAAGGGAGAGGTCATGGGGAGAGAGGTACCGCGGCTAATACATTATTACATCCCGCACAACTAGGTAGGCAGTTAATTTAGCGGTGGCATGCCTCCATCGCTGGCCGATTGCTTCTTGTATTGCCTTCCACTGGTCATATGCATAATGTAATTGACTTCATCCCGTGCTCCCTCGGTTTTCGCCTAGTCGTCGCTGGCCTTTATTCCCGTCCCGTCATCCCCGATTCTCATCATGCCATCGGACTTGTTCTTTCATCCTTTTCGCCACACGTTCGCGGATATAGTCGTCGAAGTAGGTCAAAGAAGAAAGCAAGGAATATTCGTTCAGTTTCCGTTTCGATTTTTTCAGATTTGTAAAAACGAACGAATATAATTTTTACGTGCTTTTCATAGCGGCCGATGTTGAAGTTGAAGGATACTCGATACATATTGGAAATTGTCGAAGATAAAACTATTTTTTTAAATCCTTTAGATATTGTAGGAATGTTTTTTTTTTATCTCTGATAAATCCCTGAATGGCATCGCGCGTGGCAATATTTTTGGAAAATAGCAAGGATTTTTGCTGCAGTGGAATAATATAGTTGCTTTTTTTTTTTTTCAATATTGAAACGGCAATGTAAATGCGATTAGAATGCAGTGAATTTCAGCGCAAGTTAATAATGGTAACGGCAACTAATCTGAAAAATTGTTACATCAAACTCTTCTACAAACGTGCAGAAAAGAACCACATAATTCCACATTTAAGCATTGTAGAAAGAAGCTTTGGATTTATACTTAAGAGGCTCTTAAAGTTTTCGTGCCGCGCGCGCGCAGACGAAGAAAGATGAGAAGAAACGGTTTGTGTTTCGCCTGATCGCGGTTATGCTCATGACGCGTGACGGGGAATTCTGATAGAGCTTGGTCGCGGATCGTTACGGCGTAATTGTCCCGGTGGACCTGATCGACAGATATGTCCGGTTGGCTAGAAAGGTCAATTTCATGTTTCAGCGATCGTTACGTCGGGAGGCATGTCAAAGGTGCCGGGTGTCGCAATCGAATCTCATCAGTGCTTTCAACGTGGCGTTACGAAGGCCCTTTTCAAAGGCTCTTAATCGCACGTGATCTTCCATCGAGATACTTTGAAAAGTAACAATACACACGAAATAATACCTCGCACCTCTGCGATTGAATACCGTGTTATTTGTAAAGCGAAAACGGACGTTCTTCGAATTTAACTCTTTGCCAGCAACTGGGATCTTTAAAGGCGCCATCAATATTTTGATCGTAAATTTTGGTAGACTAAACTGATATCTGTAAAAAATAATTAAAGTACAATCCGATTTCTATGATAGTGAATATTCGTTAAAGCATAAGCTTTCAAATTTTTATATACGAAAAATTTGCTTCTCGAATATTATAACTGACGGAAGAGTTAAAATTCATGTTGCAGACGAAGGGCTACTCTATATACACTCTCCTTGCAGAAATGATGAGACTAATGTGTGGACTGTATCCTCTCGTCGAGATGATAAGAATTTGTAATGCTTCCTCTTCGATACGATAAGGGTTGCGACTGTCGTCCAAGATTGCTTGTATACGCGGACAGATACGTTGTTAATTATACGAGCAGAAACGTCTAAAAGGCGAGATCTCGCGCAGATATTTGGTGACTCTTCCTTTTTCTCTCATCGATGGTCAATTCGCGATAAATGTCTTCATGCAATCCACCGCAAACGTAGTGCGGCCCGTGCCCTCGTATCTTGCCAGCGGCCATTTCTCAAAACGTTCCTGAAGTAAACTGTTGCAAATTAAGGTTGCACAAGGAGCCAGTGGTCATTTCTCAAGCTGTCTTCCCGCATAAATTATTGCAAACGAAACCCCGCGACGAAAGAAACGCATAAAATGCCTCCTCTACCGCTCTCCTTGCTCTCTACCGTCTCCCTTTCTCTTTCTCCACGCTAAACTCTTCCTTTTTCGAACATTCTCCCATTTCTTCGTTTCCCTCTCCCTCGCGCGACCATACCGTCCAGTCCCGATATCGCCGAGGTACGACTAATCCACCAGGTAAAAAATAACCCGTCGTGACCGCGAGACGCCATTTCGACAACGTTCGAAAACTCCCTGATTATCCGGCGGTGCCGAACGTCATAAATTAAGAGAAGTTTTCGATCCTCATTGTTTACCCGGAATTGAGAGTCGGTGGAAATAGGATATTGAGAATTAATGAAGTATTTTAACTTACGATCACGCTGGAGTTATCTATCTTAATATTCTGAAAATTTCCTTACGTACCTGAAACAGAGAAAAAGATTGCGGTCAAAGGCAAGGTGAAAATGAGCGACATAAATAATAAATAAATACAAACTATTTATTCTTAATTTATAATAAACAATGATTTTGTTAAATTCTTACGTTTATATTGTTAAATTTGTAATGTCAAAAAATATACTCAATTTGAGTTATTTTTAATTATTTTTATACGTAGGTAACCGTTGTTTTTCTAATCAATATCATTAATTTAAATAAAACAATAAAATGAAACAATTTCACAAAAATTTTTTGTATTAAATTCGATTCAAATTTAATTTATTGATTACTAAGTACACGTCAGTTATTTACTTCATAACTAATCATATAGAAATAGATCGATTTACATTTTGACATATGAAAGTTAAAAATGTTATTTAACTCAAGGTATTGAGTTACCATTGCTTTTTTGATATCTAATAGTGCGTGTTATATAAAATTATTTTCAGACCTACAATTGTCACACATAGTTAAAGCTGATATCAGTAAGTATCTATTGAACAGGAATGATATTCCGCATCATAAGTTTTACGCTTAAAACTTTCTAGCTTTAGTCAGCAATAACAGAAGAGTTGGAGCGTAAATAATTATAACCCACTTAAAACCCCTCAACTCCTATATTTTGGGGATAAAAGAACGCTTCGCGTTGGGGAAAAGTTCTATGAAAGTTCGCTGGAGGCCGATGGTGTAAATCGATATCGGCTGGTCGAATTACTTCATATTCGTTTGAAAAGGATATCGTTGGAGAATCGTAAAAAGAGGCGTTGATTCAGCAGCTGTCGTATGTTCGAGAAATTCATTTCTGTTATAAATTAGCTTGGTGCGAGTGAGAGCGTAAAAGAAAGGACGATTAATAGTTGAACTATTCGCTGGCGTTGATGAAATATCACGTCATAATCGCATACCAATCTTGGAATAATTAACGAAGCAAAATTGAGTGACGCGAAGAAGCAGGCCAAGAATGAAGTCGTTCATTTAGAATATAGTTCGACAGAGCAAATATTTGATATTTATGCAAATTACGTTTTCCATCTCTAAAGAATATTTTGTAGAAATAATTATCTGTTTAAATATACACGCGTATACGTATTCAAATTCAGACAACACTCCGTTTATTTTTACAAATCATTCGTGAAACGACTATTTGACATGTAAATTAGATTCTTTTTCTCTAAAGAATATTTAGCAAAAATAATAATCTATTTAGATATATATGTACATGTAACTGTATTCAAATGCAGACGACTCTGTTCAATTTTCTATCAGATAAATCGTTCGTGGAACGACCATGCGAAATTCTCCGTTCAATCACGGCACGAATTTCACGTTCTATAAAAAGTGCCCCCGAGAACCTCGGTAAGAATGAATCGAAGGAGACGAGCGTCCGGAAAGGAACCGAAGACTTCTATAACGCAAAGTAATACAGCGCGGTTAATTCGACGAAAATTGCGAGGCAGTCTGCCCTTATCCATCAATTTTAATTCAGCTCGAGGCCCACCCACCGAGGGTGTGCCGCCCCTGGCAACTTCCGTTCGCGGTCCTTCCGTGAAAAGAGGCGCAGGCCTCTCCCTTCGTTTGTCTCTTCAACAGGAAGGGCTACGAAAAATCATTATTAATCGTTGCCGGACCGATGACTCAAAAATACGATCGGTCGTTTAAGGTATCTAAGCTTTAAACGCGGATTCTACTTAAAATTTATCTCTATCATATATTTATCACTATCGTTAAAAGGGTGCCATTAACAGGAAGGTGTAAAGTGAACGAATACGAAATGTGATGCTTGAAGCATTAATCACCAGTAAGAATTTTCCATTTTCATAAAATTTTCTTCTTTTTTTTCTTACCACTTTTAGGCACAATAAATTTTATTACAAATAATAAATAATAATAACACCAAACTAGGTGCTACGCAGTTGAAAACAGTTATTTAAATCTTTATTTGCCCTGTCTTCTTTATCGTTGCTTTTTCGATTTATCTTTTTTTTTAAACTTCTGGATTTTTTGCTTATATTAGAAGAAAAAAAAATTTAACAATTCGCTATTCTTTTTGAATCTCTCTTATGCTTAATAATTCTTCTTTTTATAGTCAAAAAGTACAATATATTGTTCAAAAGGTTCTTTTCAATGCTGTGTCTCCTATTATCGTAACGAAATATGATGGTCCACGTGCCGGTCGTCAAGCGGATTAGCTTTTACAATCTTCGAACTTATATCTATTTACCTGTCGAATTTACACACTCTACCTAGTTTCTTTAAAGATGCTGTTCTTTCAATTCATAGAAAACAATATCTCGTATCGGTTCGATCAGCATAAATTAGAATAGGTAACAATGCTTATCTTCGTATTTAACATAAGTCACAAAATTTAGGTGATAAACGAGATAAGTTCTGACTAAATAGTTTAAAAATATCACTTGTGTTTTCTCTTCGCTTTAGTATCGTCCTATCTACAATCTATGGATAATTCTTAAATCTTTTTATGCAAAGACGGACTTACACAATGACGACATACGTATATCATCATCCATCAAATTGTGTATAATAAAATTAAATTTTACAGAAAAATAAATATATACTATCTTTAAAAAATGTCATTTTAAAACTAAAAAAGTTATAAAAATATTAGAAACGCAGTTTAATATTTATTCTGAATCATCATCTTTCAAGTTCAAATATAATCCTATATATAAGATATAACTATTTATTTTTATTCTTCTATTTCTACTATTTTTTGCCAATTATCCCATTCAAGATTTCTCCACGTTTTCTCTTTCCGAACCCTTTTTGACATAAATTGTTTTTTATTTATAACAGCAATTTTTAATATAACCCTAATAATGCAGAGCAAAATAAAACTTAAAAGAAAAACTAACGGTGAACAAACTTTCTTAATTTTTTGCTCTACTTTTTGTCCTAGTTTCGTGTCAACAAGTTTAGTTTTGATCATCCAATGACCAAAATAAACTTCGAAATCTTTCCTCTTAACGAGCGTAATATTTCTTGGAATTATCAGCAATAATTTTTCTCGAAACTTGCCAAGGGCAATTTTCTTCACAATAGGTACCTTGACGACCACTCGTTTCCAGAAGTCAGGACAGTATCGTGAAAAGATATTCCGAGAGAACGTTCAAAATCCATCAATCTCTTTTTCGCAACATATCCTTGTAGTTTCACTCGGTTGTTAAATCATTTGCTTTTAATACTATTTCCATAGTCTATTTTCGCAGCATCTTTCAAAAAAAATCTCTCATAAAATTTTACAGATAGAATAAAAATAAAATTAATTAAAAAATATAAAGAATGACATTTAAAATGGACTTTACAAAATTATTTATAAAAACCATTCTAAACATTTACATAATATTTAGATAAAACGATATATATTTTTCCATCGATTTCGCATGAATTCATTTTGCGGTAAATTGTATAGTAAAAAGAGATGCGTAACGATGATGACATGTATGTACATTCATTTTACATATCACTGTCATACGAAGCCTTTTAAGGGTTGCTATGTATGACTCTCCCTTCAGTATTCTCCTTTCGATTTTAGAGAGAGAAGAAAACAGTTCGATTATGACGGCACAGGATAATTCTTGTTCGAGCCATCAACACTCCCTCATCTTTTCCAACACGAAGAGGCGAGAAAGTGAGATTCAACCAGAGAAGAAGAAACAGGGGAGAGATCAACACATCCTTTGATGATGCTAGGTGCGAAGTGCGTATGAATTTCATACGAGGGTTATAAATCTTTTTTCTTTTATAATCCAACCGGAGAGCCTCCGCCGCACGTCCGGCTCTCAATTTCTTTCTCTCTCTCTCTCTCTCTTTCCTAAAAGGGATGAACGCACTTCGTGCGTGTTTACGGGGGTTGAAGTGCCACGAAGTATTCAGACGTACTGCTGGGTATCATCTATGGAAATGTGGAAGGGTTTCAGAGGAGAAATAGCTGACGAAAGGATGAAGGCGAGAGGTGTGCACGGATATGGCCGACGGCCGGAAGACGACTCACGCGAGATGCGCTCGTTCGGAAGGCTTTCCGCTCGCTTTTCCGCTATCGTTCTCACTCCCTTCTCCCAGGAGAGTCTCAATTATATCGTATCCTTTGAGCCATGGCAATGTAGCCACACTGCTAGGCAACCATTCCACAAAGTGGGATCTGTGAGCGTTAATGAGACGCCATTACGGCACTTTTTTTGTCGCCTGGCTAGCCGGAACATGTTACGGACTATGCTAGGCGAGCTAACCGCCCACGTCGGTCCGGGATCCGGGATTCACCGGGTTTATAGGTCATAGAGTGAATGGAGCTGAAGTCCTGGACGCAGGTTTTATCGCACCTCGCTCCGTTCGAGGATGAGAATGCGCTTTTCCTCGAGCCTTTCGCTTTTCTCGTTGGAAGTTAATTTTCTCCTATTTCTTTCCTCTTTGCGAAACATATTTCAAGTACGTAATTTCCGTAAGTCTTTGATATTTAAACTGTGTTATGCAATGCAAACTCGAGTAACTTTTAATAAAATTCTGGTTGGTGTATTTCAATTTTCTTTTTGCTGCTCTTTTTTTTAGTTCAAGGATATTATTACAGAAAGTTATTTTTGCGTAGCGTAAAATATCCATTTAATGCGCTCTTTGTTAGACTATGTTTATCGTCAACACGCGTGTCACATATTATTGGGCATTCACTAAGGTAATCTATATGATTTACACGAAGGACTTGCACGAAGTTTCCGCGAAATACATTACTTGAATATGAAAAGCAAACAGATGCAGATTTGTATGACATGTCTGAATGATTCACCTGTCACGACAATTTCTTCTGTGAAATACTGGCGTCCTCGACATTTTCTGTTATCGACGTGTACGTAGGTAAACCTTACTATTATGCTCGAACGAGGAGCAACGTGGAATGCATAAACTTTTTCGTGATGCTGCTATTTTCACGAAGTAGATTCCTAACGGAAATTTCTTCTCTTCATTCTTAGCCGCATCTGTATAGCAAAACATTTATTCATTATACGAGAAAGTATTGCGTATTTATGAATTGCGGAATTATTATTGCACTCTATAACTCACGTTGCGCTTAACATTAATTGGTAACTTTAGATTTGCGTTACAGCGCGTTGCTGCGGACACCGTAAATTAACATTATCTCCGTGTTTTCTAAATTTTCTCTCTCTCTCTCTCCGCACGTCTGTATAAAACCCAATTAAGTTTCCAGTTAGCCGTGCAACTGGATTGCCATGCATATTACGGTAACGGCACGGCTACGAGCACACGGTCGCTCATAAATTCGCGCAATAACTTGGACAAAAATTAACGGAGGATCGCGCTACGACCTTGGACAAGATAATACGCCATACATGCGTGCGAGAAATCAATTACGTCGATGAATATATATTGGCTATTAGATAGTGGGCGTCCTGTCCGTCGCGTACGTTAATAATGTATGACATGTTCTTGCCGTATTGCTGCGGGCACTTAGCCCGATCGTTCGAGGCGCTACGCCCGGCAGCAGCGGCAACGCTAATGGGATGCACCCCATCCGAGACCTCGCCATTGTTGTTCCGTAGATGCGTGTGTCTTCCCTGACCCGCGACACGAGCTTGTACGCACACCAGATTTCCCTCGGTAAAAAGTCCACTTACGGCGATTACGCTGAACGTGAGAACCAGACTAACCGGGAGGTGATCGAGGGTCTGGTATTCAAAGGTTTCCGGAAATGACTCGAGCGATCATGATCATACTTTATTGTAAAAGATTAATATCAATTTATCGAGCAATCGTCATGACGTGGCACGTGAGCGTAAATGCATACTTAGTAGAATTTTTATGGCGGAAATCGTTACGAGCTATGAATGGCTTTGACGATAACTCTTTCAAAATGGAAGAAGAAAAATCCGTGCAATGTAAAATAATCTATCGCGTACTTTTGACTATTAGAGTAATCGGCTGCGTACTTTCATCGTAAAAGCGCGCCGAAGTGCTATTTTATAGTTGGACCGAAGATGGTTGCGTCATTCTGGCGATAACTCAAACATTTGTCGAGTCGTCAAACTGTCACAGCCAAGGATATCTATATACGTTTACACTAGACGCTATCTGGCCTCGTAACTCAACGTACAACGTACGACGAGTTACCAGAGAAAAAGTACTACACGAAAGATTTCCGTCGTAACTTCGTTGAACTATGCTACGTGCGGAAGATTGAAGAACTTGCCTAGTCAACAGACGGTATGCAGACGAGACAGCAGAAAGAACAAGAGATAACAGAATGAAGTCATTAAACTGTTCGAACTAAACGCTTGTCCTACTAAACTCGATGATATAAGCGCTGCTAATGGGACTGTAAGACATATCGCTACATAATAGAGCACATATTATTTATCAAATGTGTGACACACATAGATATACTCTTTTCTCTTTTCTCTTTTCTCTTACATTCTATTTTAAGATTTCTAATGTAAAAATATTAATCTATGTATTTATGTAAATTATGTATAATATTTAATAAATAATACGCAATTTATATATTTTTTATTCTTCTATATATTTATTCTATATATTTAGTTTTACTCTCCTATTAATTCTTAAACGCCACACTATAGAAAGACACTGTAGAATGACGTATTCACTCAATTGTTTATAACTTTTATACAAACAAAATATATTGTAAAATTTTTTTTATTAGATTTTTTTACTAGATATTAAAAAGAACATAGCAGTATTGAGCAAATGTATTTTTATCAACAAAAAATCATAAGCAATGGAAAAAGCATTGGAAAAATATTGGAAAAAGAAAACCGGATATACCAAAAAGGGGTTTAAGAATAAATCTAACACAGAATCCTCTATTCTCTTTGTTTTCATTAATAACATAACAATGCTATTAATTATATTCAATATATTTATAAAAATATTATTATTAGAAACGATTTCTAGGAATTTTATCTTTAACTGGACATTTTCCCTGCAATCAGCAGTTTAATCGTTTTATGTCAACGATTGATCTTTGGAGTGCTATTATATGGTCTACGAAATGGACCAATAGCTGAATGGATAGCTTAAGGGTGCCGTTATCGGAGGAAGGGTTTTAGAGCTTAATCTGGGTTCTGGTCAAGGATAAGGAGTGTCAGAGTTCTGAAATCTTGGCTACCTGATATATACGCGCGTATACATACGGACGAGGTATCGAGATACCCATGGGTAGCCTTAGGTTCGACCTGCGGAGGACGCATTTGTCACGCCCGAACTGACGCCGAGACAACGGGAGATTAGTCTCGATATACGCATTTGTGTTCCAGGTTTCATGATAAGTTACACCGTATCTGTAGATACACGTATTTCGGAAATTAAAATACGTGGATAAGTATATACCAGAATACTAGCTTTATAAAAATTGATAATCGTAATTAATTATTAGGTGTTGGAATTAATTCGTAGCGTTTTACAAGTGATGGGAAGTACTTTCATTAATGTATTTTTTAATGCTCATGTGAAATAAATAACATTCTTTCATTAAAAAACGCTACGAATTAATTCCAACACCTAATATATTAATTAAAAATAAAAAAATATTATTATTTTATAAAAACACGTACATATGATATAAGTAATAAGGTTGATAATGTTTATTTGTAATTAGTACTTAGATCCTAAAATAAAGTATAATTACATGGAAAGAACAATTTTATTAAAGTATGTAAAAATTTTGCTAGATGTAAATCTGAAAATATCTTTATTGGACCATTAAAATAATTTTATAGGATACTCTCAAGCATGATGAGATACAAAAAGTTTCAAAATTTAACAATTAGTTTGAATATAATTATTTTGATAGTCCAATAAGATTAATTTTTCAAATCTGTATCTAGCTAAATTTTTAGATACTTCAGCAAATTCTTTCCGTGTACGCGATTTCTTTACAGAACTTTTTTATTAAAAACAATGGGAATCAAAAAACGAATTTAGGACATCGAATATTACGTGAAAATGTTAAATTTTGCAAGTCATGGCGGACATAATTCTTGGAGGAAATTAATTTTCTATGAAGTTTCGTTATTCTTCAATGAGGTCACGACGACGGTTCTGTCACAATCGGGAGCAAGAACCATGGAGGGGCTTCGATCAGCTCTGCTCGATGAACTGAAGAGAAAGAGCGGTTTGCCTGATTAATTTCGCCTTTCCACATCGAAGTACGTAATCCGTCTAGTCACGGAAGTCCATTCGTGCTCCCCTGATTTTCCATTCGGGGCCGATGACGAGAGCATAATAACCCAAATCATAGGGGAGCTATCCGTACACCCTACTCAACCAGGAAAAGAAGAACGTTCTTGAAAAATAGGCTCGCTGGGGATGTTCTTCGAGGCCGTAAGATCAAGGACAAAGGAAGATTTCGCTAGCGGTCGCCATGTGAGAGAAGGGCGGAGCGGAAGCTCGACCAACAACGACATCGCTCGTTTAGGGCGTACCTAAGGATCGAAGGGATAATCCCACGAAATCCACTCGCAGTCGTACCGAATGCCACCCATGGAGGTCGATATTTTTCCTCGAGCTTAAAAAAAGGGAGAGACTTCCAGCCTTCTTGAACGATATTCCAAAACTTTTTTCAATAGTCAGGCAGACAGCAGTGAAGTTAATCCCGGTCGCAGCCGCAGTAATGTACCGGTCACAACGATGCCTTGTTAATATCTTGAAGGACGATGTCGGGTTACTCGGAGGGTGGCTCGAGGGTACATTCGTGAGGGCATTGTGAACGCACGTTTGAAACGTCCGGCGCAATTCCTGAAATATTCAAACTTCTGCCGTCGACGATGCTTTAGGCCGGACTCTTGCCTTCTTTGTCTTTCTATGTGCTTAAAACGAAAGAAGGGTCGGAAAATCTGATAAGGGCTACTTGATCCTTACTACGCTGATGCCACCCGACGATCAATCTAACCGTCGCCGACGACGATGTACCAAAGTTAGGCTGGCTGTCGCTCAAGGGATTATATATTTACAAAATCAATCATACTTTCTAAATAGAATAACGAATCAAATATATTTCGTGAGAATTCGAACTAAAGAGAGAATACAGTTTCATGGTATAAGAACTTTAGGAAAGATTTACAAAATCTTTGTTTCTATTTTAGTATAAGATCACCCGATGTGACCTCGATAAAACGTGGCAGGATTTCATAGAAAATTAATTTCCTGAGGAATTATCGCGCTGACTTGCACAATTTAAGATATATCGAGTAATTGCGCAAATATAGTCACATTCATAAAATAATTGAAAATTCATTTTTTGCTGCTATATATATATAGAAATAATAAAGGATCTTTTCCCTCAGCAACAAAAAGTAAGTTTTCAATTATTTTATGAATATGACTATACTTGCGCTGTATATATATATATAGACTAGACGATTCGATTTGCAAAAATAAATGTTTTACAAAATGTTTTTCTATTCTTAATGTCATTATTGCGAAGGAACTTATCACATTTAACATAAATCACTTGACTTATCTCGTACATAAATGATGCTAGTATACTCAATTAAACATCACTACTTAAAATGCCACGTCGGCCAATTGATCTTTATCGGTCAAGAAGAAAGAGCTCGCTCATCTAGGACAAGTAATTCGCACTCATTCCATGTATGTGTGTGTAGGCGTGACTATACATGTGCACTCTTCTTAATCTCTCTGATATCGTTCCTTTATATTATACTTGCATCAGCGTTAGCTTCTTGCGGTCGATTCTCATCTCGAGCGAAGCGGAGAGTGTACACTCGAATGAGTTGGCATAAGGTGATTATCCGTTTCTTGCCAGCGGATTTATTAGCTTTACCTATTTGCGGGGCTGTGCAAGCGGTCTGTTGCAAGCGAAGCGAATTCACGACAAAAAGGATCTCCGCGTCGCGAGTAATGGACGTAGTTTCTTCCACTTACTTGTAGTTCTGTTTGCTCGCATGGTTTCTTGCGACTGTGTCGACGTCTCGTTGAGATCGTCGCGGTCAAACGAGCGATTGAAGAGCGCCGGCTAGACAAGTTTAGTGTGGACCATGGTTTCGCGAACGCGTCGAGTTGCTCCCTGTGCCTCTCATTCGAGAGAATACTGTTACGTGGAATCGTGATAGAATGCCGGGTGAAGACACAGTAAAGGAGGGAAATTAATTAGCCGTTACCAATGCAGTTCTTTGAGTGCTTTAGCCGTTCTGCATTCATGGAGCCGCACGAAATGGGAACAAAGTAATTAATTAACGTTTTTAAGCAATGTATTTTTGTGGTATTACTTATGAAGTGAGACCTCGTAAAATCGCTAAAAGATAATTGTATTAATAGATCGACAATAGAGCTGTAATGATAATAATGTGTTAAAGTGAGAATTTTTATTTTAAATAGAGAGAGAGAGAGAGAGAGATAAAAATAAAAACTTTAAAAATAAATCAGATAGTTTCAATGCAATATGTGTCAATCTGTAATATTGTATTTTTAAAATTCGTTGTTTGAGTAATTTACATTCATATTAATTTCGGCATACCAAATAGCTTATTAACCTTGACATGCGGATAATTAGTTGTATCAATGTAATTAGTTTCTAGTAATTACGTATCGTCAGATATATGTATAACGTCGAACTATAAAATTATTAACATATTAACGGAAGTGCGCGCTGCCACTTTAATAAACCGCTCGCAGCAGATCCCACGGATCATGAAACCAGCTTAAAATTCCGACCGTTTCGCCGACCGCGAACTCTGACCTGTCATTTTGGTAGAAATTTCCCGAGTGAATTCATTTCAGGACCTGTTCCGACGAGCGATTCATTAAGGGTTGGCTTTGTCGCGATGATTATTCCTCGTGTTCAGCAACGGTAACACGGAATGTACCTAGACGTGCTCATAGACGTACGTCGTAATTCTCGCGCATGATCGTCGGGAGCGATTCTGAATTTTGTTCCCATTCAAACTGAAATTAAATGCCGCTAATAGATTTTCAGACTATTAGAATTACTCAATAATTTTATTTTCAATTTTTATTATCGTATTTCCATGAAATTTCAGTTGTACAGAATTCATCTGTATATTTTGCAGAGATAATGATTTCCAAAAAATTGTTACCAAGCATAATTAAATATAAGAGATCTTATAATATAATCTTGAAGGTGTGTAATAATGTAGCAATTTTTTTACATACAAGAAAGAACGATTTTGCTGAAGTAAAAATTTGGCTAAATACACATCTGAAGATGATTTTATTGGACCAATAAAATAATTATAGAACGCTCGAGTATAATGAGCAATACTACAAAAAATTTTCGTATTATAGCAATTGAACGTCCTACATAATTATTTTAACGATCTAATAAATTATTTTCAGATCTATATCTAGCAAAATTTTCAGTTTGAAAGAGAGAAATGTTCCTTTTATATTAATATGTTACCGAATATATTCATTTGTTACTAAAATTCGACACAGCTATCTTTCAAGTTCTGCAGCTATATACACGATCGTTCGAAAATTCACTTCTACGATCGCTATTTGCGTACGCGGGTGCAAAAGTCACGGGGAAAACGGATTAGGATAACAACGTCGTCGACGAAAAGCTAGATTTAGAAGAAGAGAACGAAGAAGAACAAGACATCATGTGCTAAAAATATTTTACACGTGACAGACAGCGAGTCTACTAACGAGTCTCTTCTTACTTGAGCTGCGACGCTGACGATTACCATGCTCGTGCAGATTTCTCGCTACTTCTGTCTACCTTCCATTTCGTGTCTCACCTTTGGAGCGATGCTTATCGCGGTGTAATCTCTTTTTGCATAACTTCCCACATCTGACGGTAGCTTCGCGCGGCCGGTCGAGCGGGACTCCGCCAACTTCTGGAGTCCAGTTAGCCGGAGTTGTTTAGCGCTCCGTTAAATAATCGCATAATGATTGTAGAGCAACGCGGGTGGTTTACTTTCGGAATCGCTCGCGCCTAACTGGAATTTCTCTTCGCGAGTGTGAGACCGTTCGTCCGTCTAACGTCTGATACGGCCGGTCGGATTCCGGTTTCGATTACTGGATTCTCATACTGTTAGTGTTATTAAGTACCGTAAGCAATGCCAACGTCCGGTGCTTCGCATCTCTCGGATTCATTTATAATCGTTGCCTTGATTACTACTATCGTAAATTAGTTTATACCAATGGCACGAATTAATACCGTTATCTAAACTTAAAATGTCAATAAGAGATACAAATAATTAATATTAATTATGTAATGACACCTCAGAAAATATTACACTAATGCTATAGGTTGTTACTATTACCATAAATAAAGATTATAAAGTAATCGACATCTTAAATTTGTTCGTTGTTGATCTTATTTTTATTTGATACTATAATACTTATTAAACTTAATTATTAAAGTAATTAATGGCATGCACTATTAATGCTGCAACATTAATTTAATACTTGCTGATATGTTAATATTAATTATTTTAATATTTATAAATATTACACTTCTAAGGAAAGAATTTCCTAAAATGTTTTTTCTGTATATACATTGCTTTCAACAAATAAAATATAATCGATTTACGTAATGATTATTTGGATCCAACTTTCTCTTAAATTATCTTATGCATAAGTAAATACTTTTAGCTCTGATTAAATTTATAACATGATAAATGTGACTATAGCTATTTTGAATCAAGATCTAGTTATTTAGTGTTAAAAATGTTAAAAGAAAAAATCTTATATTTACCATTTGATATAAAGTAATCGTATGTCAAATCGTTATAAGCCGCGATAAGGTAGCCTTTCAGAAAGTGCTCGATTGCGTGCGAATTTTTACATCAGCGGTGTCGCAGTATCGTTAGTTTTGCGCGCTTATAAATTTCCCAATTTATTAGTCCGGTCATAAAGCCGTCTGCATCACAAGCAACTTTCCGTGTGAACAAAAAAATGGGACCAACCGGCCGAGATCTCGTGGTCTCCGGGAATTAACGACCGCCGCGGGTGTCAATTTCTCCCGGCCATATCCCGGAAAAAGCGCGCCAACTTCGGTCTGATTAGGCCGGGGCTGTCGCTGAGACACGAGCCGGACACGTGGGTGTGCCCATATTTGCGCGGCGTTAATTTCACGTAATGAAGATCATACACAGGCAACCGGGCCGGAATGTCTCGCGGCGTGAGACCGGTCGACCGTGCGGAGAAAAATTTCCCACCTGGCGGATGGACGTGCGCCGTCCGTCGAGGCATTAATTTGCGGTGAGAAAAAGAAGTTCCTCGGATGGAAGCCGTCTCTCTCGTCTGATCAAGAGGAAAGAAAAAGAAGAAAAATTTATTACGCTTAGAGAAGCGGCTGCCGAATTATATATTTATCAATATACAAACTACAAAAAAATATTAGATGAACTGATGTGACTCGACTCAAATATTACATAAGTTAATTTATTAATAAATGACTTGATTCTTAGATATTATACAAGTCAATTTAAAGCATATTAAAAAATACATAGCTCTGCATATGGAACATATAATAAGAAATTAATCGCGCATATCCAAATAGGTAGAGTTATCTTCCTAGAAAGATAACAAGAAGCATAGACAAATTTTTTGCTTGTATATTAGTTCAAATATCGCTTCGTTTCGTAATGTATTTTCGTTCAGCGCGCATTATGATAAAATTCAAAAGGAAAAATTATTTATCGTTGTGCCAACATTGCGAAATAGTGAGAGTGGACACAGATCATTGAACATTTGTTAGAGCATCGAGGAAATCTTGATCAGACGGAGCCATAAGTGACTTGCGAACGTATAGCGTTCATTATATATCTTAACCAAGTCCCATAACACTTGAAAGTATCAAAGTTGAGCGAGTACACAAGACATAACGTAACGTAAATCAAAACTTAAATTTAATATCACGCCCGAGGGAGGGATTAGCTTTACGATGTTTTTCTCCCGGAGAAAATGCATTGGCACGTATGGTCGCGGGAAGTAAAGTTTTTCAGACGTTCGCGCAGTCATGCTAGCGGCGAAGTTCTCGCAGCAAAAAGTCGCCAGCACTCTTTTCGGCTCGGCTCGGCGCGACGGCTCGCGGGAAAGTTTATGCGGAAAACGTGTAGGAAATTTCCTATATAACGGCTGCGGAAAGGAAACTCGTTGAAATGGGTCAGAGCGGATTCAGCATGAACCCACCTGTTGCCCGTTCATCTTCTGGTATATCTATATAGCTGTAACCCCGCTGGAAGCGATGGAGGAGGTAAATAGTCGGAACGTGCGAACAAGCCTAGACCTGTGCTTTGGATTGCCATCGATCGAACTTTTTCGCTACAGGTGCACGAGAGGGCTTCGCCTTGTTATTCGCTGTCGCGTGGATGATCCAGGCACGGAGCACCGAAACGCGAGTTGGTATTCGTCGACAAGGACAACTTTTCGTACGTAACGAGGAATGTTTTTTATCAGCATTGATTAATTGTCACTGTGATTTTACTACTAAGATATGAGGTACATACCTTATGAAGGCAATATCGAATTTTATCAAAGTGAACCGTTTCTTTCTACATCACAATATCGGTTGAAATATAGACGTTACAGAACTGTCTACGAGTCAATTCTGTCATGTATGAGACAGGCGAGACGAATATCTGAGTGAACGTATCACGAAAGACGGACATAAAAAACAGGATTAAAGATATCGCGTGCTGATAGTTAGCTGACTGAAATGGTCAATGTTGAAAGCGAAAAAAAAAAAACAACAAAATCAGGTAAAGTTCAGCTTTCAAATTTTTTTGTTAGACTGTCAGTACACTGCAAATTTTATCTGATTTTTAATCCAATATTTCTGCCGACGCTGTTACATAAAAATTCAGTGAAGCATCACAATAAAAAAGCCCATAAAAGCCAATACTGGATGAAAAATTGTGTAAAAAAATATTTATTAACATTATATACGTTTTTCTTTGTTGGGGTTATTTTTAGTGTAAAATTCACAAATTAATATTAATTATTATTGCACATTAATACGGAGATGTCAAACTGATAGATAATTCATTAGGGCGACATCATGTCATAAAATTTCCTGAATATAGTATCCAAAGATAAAAATTATCAACGTATGTGTTTAGTATTTAACTAAATACTTAATCGTGAAAAATAAAAATCCCTGACAAAGAAAACAGTACCAACTTTGCATTAGAATGTCTTTGTTTAGAAATTGAGACACTCCTATTCCTCGATGGCTCGCTTCATGCAATATGTTACAGAGCTCATTGAATGAGTTAAACGCATAGTATAGAAATGTACAGTACAAATTGTTCCGAGTAATAAGTTGTAATAAAAATTTAGATTTAAATTGTGTATTCTCTTTCATGATAATTTCTCGAAATACCTGCAAATGCATCTTACAATGTTCGCGGTTATCCTATCTAGCCACAACACAACGAATTATATATTTAAAAACATTCCCTTTGAATTTCTCAAGTTCTCTCTTCGCGGGATTCACTATTGTCAGATGAAATTTCATCCCTTTCGAGCTAATGAGAAAAACTCACAGCGAGTCTCACGTTCCACAGAAGCTGATTCAACGCGACCAGCAGAAGCGACGTCTCGGTATCTTAGACACGGCGTCGCCGAGAAAAGGAGAACCTTTGCCATCAACTTAACTCGAAGAGCATTTCAATTCCATTATGCTGATCCCGCTTTGCGGATTCGCTCGGCCAATTCTCTGTGGATTTCCACGCGTATACGAGGACGTATTTGTTTTTCGATCGTCGACGTCGTATCATTCCATTAATTATCGAGTAGCTCTTTCCCTCCCGACCTTTATATCCCATTCCATTCCTTTAGGTCCAACACACTACGCGCTAGCGTGTCTCGATGGCAATCGAATGTCTCGTAGATCGTTCACGAGTCCTTATCGATTGCGTCGATCGTCTTATCGCGCTGAGATCGCGCATCTTCGAGAGGCGTAGTGCCGACAGGAAGAATGGATAGAGACAGCGATGGAGTTTAGTACCTCTCCGGCTTGTCGCTGGCGGGTAATTAAATCATGGTGTACGAGGGAAGGAGAAGAGATCCGCGACTTAACGATGTCGGCTCTTCAGATCCGTCGCGTCGTAGCGACGCTGATGCTCCGATGCTTGACGTACTGTTTCTTGCTTACGTACCGATACTATTTGGACACTACGTGGGTGTGATGATCTACCTTAAGTTCAGTCTACGTGACATACGAGCACACGTGCACACGAGCACACGTGACTTGATTAGATCAATGAAGTGAAAACCTCGCGGCAAAAACCTCTCTCTTTGTCTCTACGTGACACGGATTGATGAATGTCTTTTTTCCTTACCTGTTCAAAATTCCGAGAAAAACAGGATATAATACAAATAAACATTATATTCGATAAAAGCAAATATTTGCGCTATTGCATTCTGTGTGATTGTGACGAATTATTTTTTAAATCAAATGAAGAAATAAAAAGAATATTATTATATGTCATTGACGAAACTGTAATTATTCATAAAATCATGACTGAATGTCGCCTCTATTTTATTAATTCAGTTAGTATACCATTTTATTTTTTATTATATTTTCTATTATCTTTATTAAGTTTCTCCACGCTATTTTTTTCTTAACGAGTAATAAAGTATAAGCTTTTAGAGAAAAGCTCCTCTTTCAGAGAAAAGAAGTTTTACCGCGCTTTTAGACTGTTCATTATAATTTTGCGCTATTAGCCAGCCGCGGTCTCGGTGACCACGTGAAAGGCGCTTTTTCCCTGCGTCCCGAAATCGCAACGGACAACGAGGCATGCAGAAGCGAAGGAGGACCCCACGGATAATTAGCGGTAATTAACGGTGGTGGCTCGGCCAATACGATGGTTTTAATTACTGCACGAAAGGTAGAGCCCGCATTTCCTTTCTTTCCGTGACTGACCTCACGCCACTGACTGCACCGATACGGTAATGAGGAATTAAGAGATCGGCGCGACGGCGGTCCGACTTGATCTCTCAAGTACGCAATGACTTTCGACGTGTGGCGATCGAAGCTACTCATTAATGGCGGCCGGGGTAATTTGCGTGGATGACTTCGGTGCGCAATCGATTCTCTCGCTGTCTGTTCATGCCGATGTGCACGCGGCAACGGGATTTTCGACGCCTACGCTGACGATGTGACGCTCGATGACCGATCATTAGTTCACGTCTGCTCGACAACCTACACACCCATTCGATCCGCGATCGATCGATACGAGGACATGGCCGTGGTTCAACGTACTTCTTGATAGCCCAGTATTTGAAAAACTATCTTGCATCAAGGTTGATCCTCTATCATGAAGCTGAGATTAAATTGAAGAGAAAAATATAGGACATAGAAAACAAGCATTTGAACATACATATTTATTCGAAAGCTTAATTTTTCTTTCGTTTTATTTCGTTTTATTTTTCGATCATCTGATTTGAAACACAGCGGTGGATCACGTATCTCGCAACAGTCCGAATATTTATGAAAAACCATCGTGCAGCATCGATCTTTTGTCATTAAATCGAACAGAAAAATAACAGAAAATAACAAAAAGTTTTGACTGAACAAACATTTGACCTTTTTTTTGGTCTCTGATTCTCGATTTTTTAAGTTTTATTTTATTTCATTTTTATTTATCCTCTTCTACGCGACTTGGATAAAAGATCGTGCAAAATAAAAAGAAGAGTATAGTTTGCGATATCCTAGTCAAAAAGATAATATATGTAATACATAAGATGTGCTCGTGGCATGGGCGCGATAAAGGAACGCATTTTTTATCGCGGCGATATACAGCGGCAGTTTCGGGAGGAGCCATTTGTCGAAGGAACGATTCCTCAACGGAACGAGAAATTCTCGTGGATTACCGGACGTCGACGTTTCATCAGTGGCGGCTACGCACCGATGATAAATCACCTATCTCCCCGTAGCTAACTCGTTCACGAAATTCGCGCGTGGCTGCAGCAGCCACATCGCGACCGGCGACGGAGACGCGAGAGGCGGCGGCGTGGTAGCGGAAAGGGTTGAGGCACCTCTCGGCCGAGGCCGAGACTTTAATACCGTTAGTATAACGAGAGGCACCGGTTATCAGCGTGCGATCGGCCAATACTGCCGGGGAATAAATGAAGAGGCGCAGAGATCCGAGGCGAAATCATTACAGTAACGAGACATTAAGCAGATAAGAGAAACGCCGGCCCTCGGCTTGCAAGTTGCATCTATCGCGCGTGTGTTGCCAGGCGCGCATCGCATGAGCTCGTAACTTACAACGTACGGCGTGTATGCCGGAATGGAATTTTCGTTATTAAAATACGGCTCTCTCTCTCTCTCTCTCTCTCCACTCGGCCAAGTGGATCGCGGGTAAACTTGTTCGTTAAGACGTAACGGCAACGCTTGACTGACGCATAACCGATCTCCTATGTGCATCGCGACGTTTTTTCAACACATTCGGCTGCGAATTATTCCGTGTGTGTTACTCTGTGTGCGTCCGCGGAACTAAGCCATTAAACTAATAGCGTAACGTATTAACGTGCCGTTAGATCTGCGCGTACGTTGAGCGCTGGATGGATCGCGATCGCGCTTAATGGTTTAGAGAGCGACAGCGGCGGCATGAAGGAAATCCTTGATGGTAGAAGTCAGAAGAGGCTGACGATTGGATTTCTATAGATAATGCGCGCATATATTATGAGATGAAGTAAACTCTGTGATTAGCGAGAGTAATTATCGAACGTATTCGCTACTCATCGCGACCTGATGTAAATTACTTTATCACACGTGCTGTTATTAACGCTCGATAATGCAATTCTAGTTCTATATATTAATTATCAGCTGATCAAAAAATTATCGCGCAAAGTGAATTATATCCCAGGCGTGCTACTAGGTGTGCTTAATAATACATTGACGATGATTTCGAAGTACGGCTCGCATTTCCATTCAAAGTATTAATAGCTTGGTTAATGACACTAACGGCCTTTCACCAGTGTTATTTCGTTATTATCCTTTTCAACATCCCAGCACTTTACCCTGTTATCTGATCTCGTATTAAGATAATGATCCTTTCATTATTTCAAGACTTATTTCTCATTTTAAATCTCCGTCCATTAGAAACTTGCTACGCAAATATTGGCGAACGCGCTTTGTTTATTACAAAGACTCACTCAACATGAAGGAGGCAATTATTAACAGATGCTATCGATATCGAAAGATATCGATCACGATTCGACGACTTTGTTTCGGAGAAGAAAAAAAAAATTGTTTCTCGATCCAAGAATTTTCGATGCTGATACACTCGTGCATCCCGCGATACCCGCTGGTTTATCAGGGATTTACAGAAGTATTTTAAGAGCGGTGACGGAGGAAGGATCGCGGTTGAAAGCTGTGGAAAGAGCGGAAGGGGTCAGGCAGGTGATCTTGTTTGCTAATGGCGTACTCGTGTTCGAATGTAGTTGCCTCGCTATGTCCATACGTCTTCTGATTAAGATTAAAGAAACCGCGTATCTCGTCGAACGGCGCGCTTAATGTATTCACGCGCTCATGTAAAAGTTAAGAGTCGCCCTGGCGCACGATAGACCGCACGAAACCCTTTTCCGTCGTCGACCGGGCGCTGTGTATATTGATCGGGTTTGCGTTCGCGCTCCGCCGAAGGCGAAGGCGAAGTCGTTGTCCCGCTTTTCGCGTAATTGCGATCTATGTTGCAGTCGGCGCGCCCGCTTTCATTAAGATTGTGGCGCTCCGGGCGTAATTGGCGGCGATCACGACGAAGAATAATTAATTCGTTCATGCGCAGAGCGCGTGCTGTGCCGAGGTCTCTTCATTGTCAGGTAATACGTGCACTTAGGGCGAGGGAAACCAACGTGCGCTTCCCTGCAAGTAGAAGAGAAGAAGCCTTAGATACGGTGAGTATCATTGTCTCACTGATAGGCGAGATATCGATAACGTAGATAACGATCTTTCGCCTAGCGTGCGATTCTTTTTCATGTTTGAGAATAAGGGAAAATCGAATATCTTGAATATCTTCTGTAATTGTGATACGAAATTGTATCGTAATTAAATTGTTTACATATATAATTTTGCGAAATATATCGGAAATGCGGAAAAAGTTTAATTTTAATTTCACTTTACATTATATTGCACACTCGGTTTTTATATACCCGCAGTGCTTGGTCGTTGCCCGATTACGTGGCACTCGAGTGCACATCGAGTGTGTCGAGTGTTCGCCATGGAATGCACTCCCATTCGGGTTGCAGCACTTCGAAACGCGAACAACGAACTCCGCGCATGTACGTATACACGGGCGTATGTGCGATTGCGTAAGGTAATTGCGAATGGTGCAGGGTTGGGTCTCTAGATCACACCTCGAAGCTTGAACGACCCCGGAGGCTGCTTTCGCTGCGGAACGAGTGTCGCAGCCACGCTCGAGCTGCGTAATTGTGAAGGACAGGCAGAATTTCTCGCCTCGCTAACAAAGACACGAAGAAACCTGCACTCGAGCGAACACGTTCGACAAAGCGGGCCCCGCGAAATAAAGGAGACCATGTCTACCGTCCCTTCCCTCTTCTCTGTCTCTTCATCCTGCTCTCCGGCATACCTATCGAGAAGGCACAGAAAGAAAAGAGAGAGAGAGAGAGAGAGAGAGGCAGAGGATTCGATAGCCTCATAGGTGTGTTGCTGCATCGAAAATCCCGCGGGACGAGGCCATGAAAAGAGGCCCCGTTCTGTCTCCGCTTTGGTAGCGTTGTACGTGACATCAATGGACCGATGCTCGCGAGAGAGGAAATGTCCCGCTAACCGATGTTGACAAGCATTGCGACCGTATTGCAAGGAAAGCGGGCCAGGCATGGCTTCAGCCGTGGAACGAAATAGACACGAGGAAGCGAGAGGCCGCGGAGTGTGACATTACTGATGTAGGAAGAGTATTGTTTTTTCCATAGACGGCGCGAAGTGAATTTCTCTTCACTGTTAGAGATCTGCCGCGATAAAGGAGAGCCATACCTTGTCGGTTTTTTTTTATCGTCGGGACGAAAAACGACGTGTTACGTTTTGAGCGTAACAAGGAACGAGACGAATTGTAAAGATGCGATTGCATTCAATCAAGCGATTCGCATCTCAGCAATCCGTATACAATCATTCATCCAAATTGTCACGAAAAAAATAGAATGGAAGAAATTTGAGAATACACGGCTGTTATGTTTAATCATCTTGCATTATTATTCGCCAACTGGATCGCGCGATTGCATCCGATTAGCTAGAACAAATTACTCATCGAAAAAAAATCTCCTTTCACCAGAGACGATCTCGCGTTACGCAGATGGCTCTGTGAAAAGGAACGGTCAACGAAAACAAGATAATGGTGTCGAAAAGAGAGAAGCAGATGCATTCTAACGACGGTAGACGTGTGATCGCAAAATCTAGCGCGAACTCATATCTGGCTTCGCCAGATCGTCCTATTCCGATGACCAATCATTTTGACGCCTTTTAATAGAGGGGACTCGTTTGTCTCACGTTTGGTTAGATCTTGTTAACATGGTTAATTATTGTTCGGACCGCGCGGTCTTTCTCGAGAAATAATTATTTATGCCAAATGGATACGTCAATCTACGGCGATACAAAACAAGGTTGTTACGGAATTGGTACCAGTTACGTAATTATGAAATACTTCTGACGTATTCTAATTACATATTTTATTACACAGTGACTGGTTTGAAGTTCGATAATTTGAGCGGACGTACATTACTTTATAAGATTATTGGATCACTGAAATAAATAATTTTATAATACAAAATTCACGTCGTAGATGTTAAAATTAAATTAATTAGTGTAGATTTTTCATTATGACTTTAGAGAACATAAATGTTTTGTTTAAGTAAAATAATTGTACAATATGAGGAATATTTATCATCTTCTTTTAAAGATGATAATAAAATAATATTAGTCTCGAACTTTTCAAACATGATATTGCATGTCCTCGATCTTATATTAGATTAGCCGTTATTAAGTTTTCTATCGGGAGAAATTTTAGCGGCGACACGGTTTTTTCTCATCTGCGTCTAGACGACAGTGAAATTCTCAAAGAGGATATTTCGACGTCTCGAGTGGAAAACATCGGAAAGTCATTAACAGACTCGAGATGTTCGACAGATGAAAAGATCTTAAAAACGCGAGCTAATATAAGTTTATGGACTTTGCGATTTGATCGAATTTCCTTATTTTGTTTCTTTCTCCTGTCCCTCTTTCTCGCATATAGAAATTCTTGGATAGGCAACCTCTGAAGATTGGCAAGTCATGAGCGACAATTTTCACGAAAACAAATATTTGTTTTCTAACTAGTTCTCAATTAATCAAATGAATATATCGTACATAATTGAAATCTACGAAACCTTCATTGCGTAAATAAGCAGTAACAAAGTTCGATGGTTGTCAATCGAGTGGCTATTACAAACGTTTGTGATTCACTCATTTTAATTGGTTTTTAACACTCATATACGTTTCATGTACACGTACGTGATACATATCTCTCTTGTATGTTCATCTTAATAACGCAACTTTCTGCGAAATAATCAGTGATATGCTGAGCGCGCTTTATGAAACGACCCGGACGTGGAAGGAGGAGATTCCGAGCGAGAGGGATTGAGGGAGAGTATAGGTGCTATCGGCGGATAGGTAGTCAGCTCGGTACGTATATTCATGCGCCTCCGAATAACTTCGAAGCGATGATATCGAAGCTACAAATTACCAGGAGGCCAACCACGAAACTCGCGATGGAAGCCCTCTTCTTTCCTCGCGGTTCCTCCTTCGCCGGGTAACCACTTTTTCTTCCTCTTCTTCACCATCTTATCCTCTTCACTCGGTCCATCTTTTGCGTCCGCTTCTTGCTGTTCTCTGTCTTTCTTTCTCTTTCTTTTGCGGAATCGTGTCTTCTTGCTCCGTCTTCTTCGTCGTTCCTTTCGAATCTCTTCCAGCCCGAGAGTCTTCGCATCGGTTCATCAGAGGTCCATCCACCGAAATTATAATAACAATAATGATAAAAGCAGGAACAACGTGCTGTGTCCGTAGGAATATAGGTAGAAGACCGCAGTATGGGAAACTACAGCAAGAAGAGAGCAAAGAGAGGGTTGAAGGAGGGTCCTTCACCTGCCGCCCGGCAGCCATCGTCTTTTTCTTCGTCTTTCACTTCTGGCACGTTTTACCATGCCACTTTTCGTTGAATCGTCAACCATCGATATCCTCGCGATTGATTGGGAAAGAGTATCCGCTTTGGAAGGAACAACGTGAAAGAATGCCAATTAATAATTCACGCCGAACCTCTATAATTATTCCGAGTGCTAATTCTTCGATGTATTATATAGTCAATACGAAACAATTAGGAACACTAACTAACATTATTGTTCTTTTCTGAGAATCTTTTTTACAATTCTAAACATCTGAAGCTTCTAAAAACAAATTGGATGTATGTGTATCGTCACATCAGAAGAATGATAGACTTCTTAAAATACGCACAAGAATAATTATATTCATTCTTCTCGCTATATGTTCCTCTCTTAAAATAAACTCCTCAATTGTAATTACTTGCGTTTTTAAAATTTAAAAGACCGCTCCTACTCTGTAGTTAGATATTCCCGACGCCGATACGTGTCAAGACGTAAGAGGATCATCAGCATCGAGTAGGCGACGCAACGTCGGTGGAGAATAAGCAGCCGCGGGACTGGCAGGATGGGCCTACTTTTTGATGCGCGCAGTGTGCGAGAAACCCGCGGTCCACCTAATAATTAATGCGGAGGCGTTTGAGATACGCCACACCCATCGGAACTCAATCAACGCGAGGCTAAAGGTAAGCAGGGGCTTTTGTAAGGGCGAACGGCTTATCTCCAAGAGCTTCGAGTCATTCTAATCAATAGCGTTGGTGGACGCGATGATGATGCGCGGCGCATCGTCTTCTTCAAGGCGCGATGCATCGGTCATTCCCGTCTCAAGTTTCTCCATCTCGTTCTCGCTACAGTCGCGGCTCGACGTCTACGACATCGTTCTACCTTTCTACCCTTTTACAGTTACGTATTAATTAAAATGCCTGGCTGTTTAATGGTTCGCGTGTTTCTATCGCGCGCGTACGTGATGACGCGCCTTTGTGCGCCTCTTCGATCGGCGGCGATCGAGCGACCTGTACGCGTGAAATCGATGTTCGCGATATCGTTCTCGGGGTGATTTACACGCAGGAATATTATGACTGCCGTCTATCGTATCGGCGACGAATCAATTTGCTCGCGTAACAGAGCGGTGACGCGGAGCGCCTGCCGGGCTTATCAATCGCGATTGAACGTGACTGGGCTTTACTGAGGCCTTAGCGCTGTTAAGCAACTTCTGTGTTCGCTGCGCTTTTCTTATAACTTGATAGACTTAACTAGAGATCCTCTAATAAGAGTCTGGATACGAGCCGCAGTTTTGTATGCAGGATAGCAGGTTTGACGAATCTGCGAGAAAGAAAGATATACATTTTTTCTTTCTCTTTTTCATTTTATTCTATCTCTTTTTTCTATCTTTCCCTCTCCTTTCCTCAGAAATTGTTAAAACATAGCGATCCAATCAAAACTTTCTCCAAAGTCTTATGAGAGGGTCTCTAGACTCAACTTTAGACTGAGTGATGCGTATTATGAATGTTCATGGTATTTGCGAAAAAAAATTCATCGTGAAAAATAAATCGTACAAGATAATGACAGTTAATTAAACGAGATGAGGACTTTAATCGGTTTAATCGTAAGAATTTCGTTATCAATAAATTGATAAGAAAACATTTCGAAATTGTCCCTGATTATTCCTCGCAATATACATTCATATATCAAGTTCCGATAATTATCATTTACTAACGACTAATTAGTGACTTTATTATCTGAATTACATTCGGCCGTGAGAAAGAAATCGGAGCGGCTCGTTAACCGCTCAATACGAAAACCTCCGCGAGGATGCGCGTATGTTTGAAACAGCCGAAAGAATTCTTTGTCTTCGGGCACAAATTGCTTGGCTCTGGCAACAGTTGCTCCTGTCCGCCATTCGACGAAAAGAAAGGAGAGGAACGAAATACTCGTGATGAGAGAAGGAAAAGGACGTATTCTCGTCGGAGAACCGATTCATCTCATGTTAAGTCTCTCGTTAAGTCTCTGTAGGACGTAGAGTATCGAAGGGAGGCTCGTTCTTCGACGGAAGGGCGCAAGAGCAAACCCATCCTCCAAGTTCTGTTCGCTCTTGTCCGCTCCTTCGTGACAAACAAATTGTCTGTCGTTGGAATTGTCAGTCGCATTGAAACACGCGGAAATCGCGTGTTTCAATGCGACGCGTCGCGTTTCCTCCGATAGGCTTGCGATCCGTCGGCAAGATTCGAAAGATCCTGAGATCGTGAGAGTGACGAAATAAGAAGGACAAAGAGGAGATATGTGGGATATGCGGGCCGAATAAAAAATCGGCAAAACTGATCGTGATTTAACGGACTACTTCGCTTAAGTACCATGAAAGCGATGTTTCATAAAACACCGATTGTAAATTATTTGCGTAAACACACCAGTAATACAATACGCAATTATTGCGCAACGTAACTTCTTTTCGTTATTACTCGTATATGGTAACGTGTTTACTTAGAACTATTAAATTCGTTGTTAAAAAACGATGCGCAGATGTGTTCTTGTAAATAATCATGAGTAACTATTTACATACATAACATATGTATTTTCTTTTACAAAGACACGAATAATACGAAATAATTTTCCAATGCTGTAAAACGACTCTCGATATTCAGATTTCACAGAATCATAATCATTGTTCAGCTACATCGCGAAGTAAATGCGAAATAAAAGAAGGCAACCATCCACTTAGCATCAAGGAGACGAAAAGGGGGAGGCTGCGGCGACGCGCAATTTAGGGAGGCACCGACGGCGTGTTAACCCCGTCGCCGACGCGTCATTGTCATTTGTCATTGTCTCTTATGTTAATGTTCACCGGCGCCGGCGCGATGGTGGGAGCTTACTAATAGCGGTAATTAGCGCCGTGGAGCCGACCGCTCGGTATACATCACCTTCAGGCCGCGCTTTCTCTCTCTCCGAGAGAAACTTCCCCCTGCACCTTTCTCCTCTCGCTACCTCTCGCCTTCTCGTTGTCCATACGTTGCGTCTGCGGTCTGGACGAACGTGCGATGATTTCGCATACGCTGGCGAATCATCGCTAGATCATTACGCGCGGCGGTGCTCGCATATACTCGATCCGAGAGAATTGTTGCTGGTCATCGTCTGCAATCGATATTGCAAACTGTTCTCCAGGCCGTATATACTATATCGGAGAAGAGAATATGTTTTCTTTCTCTCTCTCTCTCTCTTTCTCTGGCCAAAGATTCGTGTGTACGCGGGAGCGACTAATTATTCTTACAATTTAACCTGTCTTATTACTCGCACGGGTATTTACATAGTCATGATATTACGTCGATTCATGATTGCGCTGCGCGCGTATGACCCATGTGAGAATGCTTCCTCGTTGGTCGTCGTTCGTCGCCATCGCCGTCGCCGCGTCGTCGCCATCGCGCCAGTGATTAATATACGCGAGCGAGCGAACGGGCGCGACGCGAAACTCGTTTAACGAGCTCGATTTTGCCTGGCGCACTAATTCGTTTTTGCATCTCCATTCCGTTCTCGCCGTTAATCATTTTTCCGCTCGGGTAACGCGCCACGACCGGGGAGAAAGTCGAATTCGATTAATATTTACTTTTTTCTCTTTTTCCAACCCGGGTTCATTCGAAGTGCCGGTCGGTTCACGATGCGCAGCTGCGATAGGAGAATCGATGTACGAAACACCGTTCCGATTTTTACGATCGATATACCGGGAAATAACCGACGATGTAAACGAGTTCCGTTATTTCAAATTGAAAATCTCGGCGCGCGGTTCGCTACTGTTAAAAACTATGTCAAATCCCGATCGCACCAATAAAACTTCCCATCTACTTTATTTGCTTTGCCTGATTTTTAATAAACTGCGCGCGCGCGCGTACATTTGTTATATATATATATATATATACATATATATTTGCCGTTATACTTTCGCCAGGGCGCGCATCTTCTTTGAGTAAGTTTAATAACGTGCAGCGGGTTATTTCGAGTTCCAAATCTGGCGCATGAAACTTTTTCAGGTCTATCGACGAATCATCGTCGGTTCATTAGATTGCCCAGCTGCTTGGAGATTACTATTGTCGCGATTGTTGCCGGTCATCGTTTGCAATCGATGCCTCGAAAACAGTATGGGGTCTATTCTCGACGTATGCCGTGCGGCCCGCGCGTCATTTTATTCGCGCGATACCAAAGCCGACGGATTCGCCTTATTCGCATTCACGCTGTAATTAAATATTTTTCCCGTGACGGATACCGCTTCAACTGCGTGTGGTACAAACAGCGTGGGTGTTACAAAAGATCCTTTCAGTTCGATTTAATAATAGATTTCTCATTAACCGATTCGAAAATGTAACTCGAATTACACGGTCAGGTTTAATTTAATAAATATTTTTTACTTTTTTTTCGTTTTCAATGAATGGTGATTAATTTAGCAATATAGACTAAATTTATTCGACAATTAACGCGAAAACTTCTTGCGTTAAAAATTTTAAATACGCTATTCTCATAAAACGCTCTTTTATGAACGTTCTTTTATGGATACTCTTAAAAAAGTAACTCGAAAATCAAACTCGTTACGACGCTGTCCCATTTAGATAACGCTAATTAATTTAATAATAGATGAACATTACTGCTGCAAGATTCCTTTCCGAAATCTAGTACTTTATTGATATTCCGCTCGTCGGTATTCCGTGCCATTACAACTGCGTGAAGCATCGCTGCCGAGAGAGAGTTTTTTCATCATCTTTTAATTGCAGCGCAAGAGAAGTCGTGTAGTCGCGAAGACGAGAGACGCTTTCCTCGGGGCGGGAAACAAGCCGTGACTGTGCAGGGACATATACTTGTTGTCAATTACTGAGAAACTCTACTGCCGCACACGCAAGGGGAGTCCTAGCCGCGTTTTCTAAATACGTTGCGATAATCGCAGTGCTCCGAGGCACGCGGTACTAATTATCATTACGTCGCTTTATTACGGGTGCGCGCTGGTAAGCAAGAAGATCGAGAAACGCACACATACACTCGATTGTAAAATCCGCGGGGATTCCCGCGGGCATGTATCTCGCATATATTCATTCGCGTCTACTTTGCCACTGAGTTTACACCTGCCAGGTAGCAATGAGTTTTGTTTCAATATACGTTTCCCCTTCTCGTCTTTTTCGAAACAATTCGCTATATCCTACAATTGTTCTTACACAATAATTGTTATTTTGTGTTGCAGTTAATATATCTAATTTTTTCAGCTTTATCCGGAAAGAATTATTTTACTGAAACATCTGAAAATATAGTTTGATACAGATCTGAAAATAATTTGTGATTGGACCATCAAATATATTTATGTAGGATCTAAATTGATTGCTGGAATGTCAAAATGTTTTTCGTGGCATTGTTCATCATGTTTGAGATTCCTAATTAATTATTTTGATGTCCTAATAAAATAATTATTCATAATTAATTTTGCGAATCATTACTTAATTCTTCAGGAAAAACAACGATCAAGAGGTATTCAACTTCCTTTGATATTTCTTTAATTCACCCATTACATATGCTAGCTTAATGAAACTAATACGGTGAAGAAAAAATCGAGGTCGATATCATTCGTGGCAGCCTTGTTTTGCGGAAGTTTCTTCTCGCATGTTGCAAAAAATATTAAATCCCATACTTGCGATTGACTGAATGCATGAGGAGGTTAAACATTAATGCATATGTGCGCGAATATCGACAAACAAGGTTGACGTAATTATTGCCGAAAGAGAACCGGTAGTAAAATTTCGGGCTTCCCTCTACATTTATTGCCAACATGGACGATGGGGATGATGCCAGTATCAGTTTCCTCGTGCACATAAGTGGCGATTTTCGATCATTATGGCCGACTAAGTGGATCTCGAAGGGGCGATTTCGACGGCCGAAAATGTTACGCATAACAAACAAACGCAGGGATGGCCGCGATCTTTTTTTTATCGGTGTGCCGTGCACAAGTCATTTAAACCAATCGGGTGGCTCGTAAAAGGGATGGCAAAAATAAACGCGGGAAGAAAACGGGAAAGAAAGAGATGTTAATAGCCGCTTACCGCCGCAGGGGATACAATTGCGATTTTATATTTTACGTTCCTCGGATGCCGTGAATTCTAATCGTTCCCGTTTATCTGGATATTACATTGGACAAATCACGGCGCTATAAATTTGCGGAAGTAAGTTTTCGTCCGTTCAAAATCTCATTAACGAGTAATATAAAGCAAATTTCGTCCGTCCATACGATCAACGATTAGCAAGTATTATAAGTCACGATTCTGTTTGGAGTAACATACAAAATTATGTGAGAAAAATGGTCTGGTTGAAGGATTAAATAGTAATTCTGATAGAAAATGGATGAATTAGAATTTTCTGATTTAATCTATTAAAATTCTAATTGAGATAACTAGAATTCTGATTGACCATTATTCTGGTAAAAATAAGAATTCCAAGTACAATAAATTTTCCAAGAAATATTGTATCAATCAGAATTTCGATTATCTCAAGATTAGAATTCTAATAAATTTAACCAGAAAATTCTGATTCGTCCATTTTCAACCAGAAATTTTTTTCAGTGTGCTGTCGGCGGCGAATGCTGTTAAGCTCGGAGAGTTATGCAAATGGAGAAAATAGTAGAGAAGTAAAGAATGCGTAGGTATGCGGAGACGCGCATTGACAAATAGACGGATAGCGACATTGCGTTGTAACGTACGATCTTGGCTTGGACACTTAACATCGTAATCCCTTCAGTCACCTATCCCGTCATACGTGTACCTGACTCTGCATATTTTTTTCTCTATTATTTTCCCTCGCCGACAGGCGACAAAGCGCACACGTGCAAGCGCACACGCAAACGGTTATTTTGAACAAATTATTCAATTCGTTACAGGAGACATTTCATCATTTGAATTAATCAGAAACTGAAATACCAGCTAAACGAGTCTCATTGTGTTATCCACTGAAGGCTTTATTACATTCGAAGACTTCGTCGTAACTTCTCTATTAGGAAAGCAAAGTTTCCAAGTATCTGCGAGATAGGCATCGAGTGTAAATTCGTTGCAGGTGCGTGATTAAGGGGAATAATAAGAAGCTACCTCGGCAGTATCCCGAGAGCGGCCACGATCCTTTCGAAACGACGATGAGATATTTCCTCGGAGGTAATCGCGCGTAAGAAACACTTTCCAATATTTTTACGAGGCGTGCATTAACGTGCCGGGGATATTGCCGGGGACCGGTTTATTCGCGGTATGAAACGAAAAAGATGCGGATAGGCATATCGCACGAGGTGGTCAAAGGCTCGAGAAAGCTCACTGTCATGTGTCGGATGAAAACTCAATGACGACCGCGGGATTTTCTTCCGCAGAAAGGGGTGAAGAGGAAGGGTATACTCCGCACTTCTCGGCTCTGGTCGTTAAGTAAGACGGTTACATTGAGAGATGGCCAATGTAAATTGCGACGGCACGGTACGTATGTGTCGTGCGGTCCGTGTAACGATACATCAACGTCAGCAAATTGTGATAAATAAAGCGCAATTGAAGGCGAGAGGACGTACGGATGGACAGGCAAGCACGACTGGAGGAAGGTGGATTTACTTTTCAGCAGATGCTAAAGCCGTCTGTGAATCCTTATCTCGCCAGAGCAGAGCGCGCGCTAACGACAGCCGTAATGAGTTGCTATTAATTAACGAGGCTCATTGGCGTAACGCGCATAATACGAATCATCGGCTATAATGGATGCGGCAGCGAGGCGACTGACGTCGCCAGCGGACAAACGAGAAATGCAACTCCCGCAGGTTGTCACTTTTACGATTGTCGCGGGAGGTTCAAGGATATTTCAGTATATTCAATACAAAAAGTGAAGCCACTCCAAAATATCTTTTCGATCAAAAAATGTAGAAGAATTGTAACAAAATAATTCACAAAAGTAAAGAAAAATAAAGAGTAAAAAGATGTGATAAAGAAAATTATTTTATATCAACTGATGCATGATATACTTAAATTTAATTTGTCATCTATATACGTGAAATATTTATATAAACATATTTAGGATTACCTTACAATTAGTATAATTATCTCGAAGTAAATATGACGTTATCTCAAATTATAGTTGTTAAATTATAATCTACTCGTCAAGTCTAAGTGCTTCTATTATACACCTCGGCAAACGTCAAAGAGTCGTGACAATCAGAATTCCACGGTAGCCTGCGATCTATCGTCAGTCTGTTAAACTCGCTGCAAGCCGTCATTAAATTATTACGCGGTGGCGGGTTCTCGCGAGGAGGGGAGGGGAGGGAGGAATGAACGCGCGATTATCAAAGTTATTCGGCTGTATATCGTTTTTAGAGCTGGAAAAGAAGTAGCAGCTTTCCTCATATCCTTAGAGTGCGACGACAGTATGAGCCCTCCGATCCGCTCGTTATCGTAATTGAATAATGCCCATACTAGACCTGCTTTTCTTCGTGCCGCCACTGTAACGGTAAATGATCTCACATGCAACTACAAATGTAAATATACGGATTCGTTGAAGAGCTGCTTTCTCGATTTTCCACAATCTTTATTCTTTTCCTTTGCTCTCAGAGACAAATGCTAACTTCCCAGAATCTGACATTTAAGAGATTTAACGAAGAAAACGAGATATTTAATTCTAAAAGACTGGTGAATACCTCCGAAGGAATTATTCTACAAAATTATATTCGTCCGCATAGCCAAAGATTTAAAGTTTCAGTTACATTAAAGTTTCTCTCTCTCTCTCTCTCTCTCTCTCTCTCTCTCTCTCTCTATATATATATATATATATATATATATATATACATTTACTCCTCCTTCGTTTAAATATCTTACTGATGAATCACCCGTTGCATTGCCCACGTATGGATGTATTGAAGAGGAGGCGTTTGGAATTCGAAAGGGTTTCCGCGCTATCTCTGAAAGTAAAGACCAGAAAGGAGGCCAGGGTACAGAAAGTAAAGGAAAGAGGGAAAGGTGGAGGAAGATGGAAAGGAGGAAGAGGCTGCCACCGCGTCTGGACCACATCGCATTACCATGGGCACTATAGAAGCAATCAGCGAATGATGGAGAGGAGGAGGGGAATCGTCAGCGCTATCTACGTAATATATCGTGGGTTAATTAATCGTTTAATGAAACAGTAGTTAGCCGTGATGATTGTGATATTTTATTATTATCCCTCGACGAGGGAGAGAGACTCGGAGAGAGGATCCTGAGGATCGACGGACCGACGACCTTAGGGGGACGCATGGACGACGGCCTGGGATAACTAAAGAAGAAGAAGGAGAAAGCGAAAAAAGAGGATTGTTGACCGATGATAAAGAGAGAGAAAGAGAGAAAGAGAAAAAAAGAGAAAGAAAGAGAAACCCAAAGAGGAGGTCCAAGAAGCAATTTGCGAGGAAATCGTTGCTGCCTGCCAGAGCAACGATTGTTCGCGCTTGATGTATGGAATGCTCACGAATGATTTTCGTTATGTTATCACGCGTGTTGTTGCGCGTAACGAGATTTATACTGTAGTTTCTCGAAATTATATTCTCAGGGTGATGGGGCCAATTTTCTATTTCGCCAGAGTTATTCGCGCGCCGCGCCGCGGCCGGGCGATTAAGACCGACTGATTGCGTTGCAGTGATATGAAGTTTCGGAGTAAGAAATTAATTTTTTTCAAGATTAATGTCGACAAACTCGAGATTAACCTATTACTGTGACGGCTTATTCGCGCAATATATTTTCCGCAGTGCACGTAAATAACGTCTCTAATTTCCTATTGTAATAGAGTTTACACACATTTCAATTAATCATATTTTATTCATACCTTTCCGCATTTTTTTTCGTCTACGAATTTCTTTCAATGATCTTCAAGTTCAGAACAAGAGAGTGATTTTTTAATATCCTTGATGATGAGTAATAAAAAAGAGGAAGAGTTGATATATTACGCTTGATACGGCTTTCACGTTTGACTCGGAAAAAATTAGATACGCTTACCGGTTGGTGGGATCTATCTAGAACAAGAAATCGTTTCTCGCCACGTCGCGAGGCTATCGTTGGATACCCGGTGATAAATCAACGCTGCAAACGGTCGAGCGATCGCCGTGAAATAAATGTAGGAGGCGGCGGCAGCATTTTCCTCTTCTTACACACATCGTTCCTGCGTCTCGCGAACGTCGAAATTCTCTGCCGACGACGACACGGGCCAGGAATTCGTGTCGGTGGCCGGCGAGCTGCTCGCTCGTTATAATACACGAGAGCGCTCAATGGAGCGTTTAATAATGATGATTTGGTGGCCGGATCGTCGGTTAGGTCCCATCTTCTTTTAGCTCCCTCACCTGATTCCCTTCTTCTCCTTTCTCACCTCTCTTTCGCACAGTCAGATCGTCTCCGTTTTCTCTCATTGTCTCCTCCTCTCCTACGTCGCTTCTAACCTGATACTCGTTTCGGTAGATGGAATATGTACTTCTTGTAGAGTGATTGATCGCTTAAAAAAACTAAACTCCACAGCCACGAGACCTGGAGTCTGTGTTGACTTCTTCTCATTGCTTCCCTTTTTTCTTCGATATTCGCCTCATGGTCACCTTTTCTCCGTAGCTGTATAATTAATTGTGTACGGTTAATGTTAATTACGGTATTAATGTTAATTGTGTACGGTGCATCTGCTTTCGTTATGCCATTTTTAATCAGTCGCTGCTGACATCAGCCAAACAACCACTACGTCATTACATTCATGAGAAGAGAGATCCAATCAGTCATTGCAATGCTAGTGGAATCAAGCGAGATAAATTAATCGATAGAGATGATTTCCATTACAACCGGATTCCACCAACGAAATTCTCTTTATCTCGTGACAGTCATATTGGTGTCTGCAGTATAAAATTAATAATAAAGCAGTAATTATGTTTACTTTTACTTAATGAGAAATAAGTCTCATTAAATGGAAATAAATGCAGAGAGAGAGAGAGAGAGAAAGAGAGAGAGGGGTGTAGCTACTATATTATTATTTCCAAAACTCATATATTGAAAACATTGTAATTATTAAGGATGATTATTTTTTTTAATTCGACGGAAACTGTCTATCTGCATTCTGTTTGTAATTATTATGTGTAGATTTTAATTTTCAAGAAATCAAGATCTAACAAGGCTTCGACTGAAATGTGCTATTTGTTGAACGTATGAGATGCATTAATCTAAAGTAATTTAAAAAACTTACATTGACGATACGAGTACTTTTCTTATGTCTTCTTCAAATGTAGATCAACTTTAAGCTCAGTTTAATTTACTTTCTATCTTTTTCTAATTTCTAGAAAAACTAGATAAAGATAAAAAGTAAATTAAACTAAGATTAAAGTCAATTTATATTGATAGAAACGGACATTAATCTGACAGAGATTTTACATCCATTTCTCAATCGAAAATCTTTAATGTAATAATTCAAAATAAAAATGTAAGTTGCAAGTCTCAAAAAATATAGCGCAACTGCGACGTTAGACATGATATCGCCTGGGGTTTGTTATTTCGAACGGTGCGAATGATATTTCGGAGGATTAAGAGAGCTCCTCTCTCTGTTTTTTAAAAGCCCTACAACCAAAAGCTCGCACACGCGTGCTTTCGATCGAATGTACGACGTTCCACTCATACATGCAACGATGGTAACTTAATATCTCGACTCAGAGACAAATTTCCGACTATCGATACCTGTTGCTCGCGGTACGAAATCTACATTCATTAGCCCGATACCGTTTGCTCGCGCATGTTGCACCGTTGCATCTTCGTTGCGTCCGTACGTTTCGTGCAAGCGTTGAAACGCTCGCGGTCGTTGCGCGCGCGATGCTTCTCTCCCTCCCCCCCTCTCTCTCTCTCTCTCACACTCATTCTCTCTCTTCTTCTTCATTCGTCTTCGCACACACAGGCGCGGCCTAAAAGCGCGTAAACTGGTGCTGTTGCCGGGTGATAAATGTCGAAGAGAAAAAGGATTCGCGCATCTCGTCGATTTGTCCGCTCCTTTCCCTTCGGCGAGGACCTGCACCTCTCCGAATCGCTCGCGCGCATTGGCCCTTTAAAAAACAGCTCATTCGTTATGTATTATTCATTACACATTATTGCGGGGACTGCCGATTCATTTGCTGCCACGGCGGTAGATTATTACTTCTCGCGTCGCGTGATGGGATGAAATCGCAATGGCGACGATTCCGAGGGAGCAATTGCAATTTCGGATCGCAAAAAGTTCTTTTAGAAGGGAGATTCTTCGTTTCGTTTATCGATAAATAAAAATGTATCGTCTCGGTAAAGTGCGATGGTTCATATTTTATACACGAATGTAAACTCAACACTCTGTTAGAGTTTTCTCCTACTCTTCCAGACTTCCCGGCATCTCGAGTCGGAATACGCCGGATCGGACAAATCTCCGGCTATCGATAACCAACGTTTCTTAGAGCGGCGAATCTACATTCGTTAACCCAAGGCAGCGACTGACGACGAATAAATCTCAAGACAGTCGCAATCCGCCTCGCGTATTCCTTCGTCGTCTCTCACCCTTCGTCGTCCCTTTCTCATCCGTCTCTCGTGAGCACAACTCGCACACACGCACGACCTAAAAGCGCGTAAACTGGCGCGGCTGCCGGGTGATAAATGCTGGAGAGAAGAGGATTCGCCGACATCGGTCGTCTTCTCTCTCTCTCTCTCTCTCTCTCTCTTTTTCATTTCTTCCTGCAAGCTTCTTCTGAAACTACGGATCGCTCGTTACTGCCTGCACGCGTTCATGCGTTCGTGCTTGCAGATGCTTGCTTGCTTGCTGACATATCGAAGAGAGACACCGACATATGTAGTTACACACGTAGGTACGGACGTACGCACGTATGCATGCATGCATGCAGGCACTGCACCTCATCCTTCTTGAGGCTACTGACGCGCCAATAAACGCGCGCGTTTCATTTGTAATTAGGAAGAATGTAAATCAAAGTCCTGGACCACGCCACCTCCTGCTCCTGCCAACATCTTCTCTCCTTCTTCATCCTCTTCGCGAATGTGTATCTGCACGTGTGCGTGCGAATACGTTAGACTTGCTATACTATCTTGTCCTATAGGGCACGTCGTACTTCCACGTGTACGTCGTCTGTGTCTAGCAGCATGTATACGACGAAAGATGTTTGGCGGTTGAATGTAACGCGCGTTGCAAAGGACTCTAGCTCGTTCACACATGGACATGTATATACGAACAAGTATTAACGTTTTGGAATATATGTATCGATTATATGTGTGTAAAATGCACACATATACTCGTATACAGCATGCAGGCAATGGACATAGCCCGACGAGCTTCCTTGGGTTCGCGCATTAGTTAGCTGTCCGTCCGCGTCCAGGTGTCCGCACAGTTAAATGTTAATTTCGTGCTCGGGCTGGAAGTTTGCTAATTAGAAACTATCTATCCGGACGCCAGGACGTGGGTGTGCGCTAGGGTTTCCGCAACAGCTCTATTTCGACTGAGCGACGATTTGATCGAATTCGAACCGAGTGATGCATCGCGAGCGATTCGTTCCGGACGACAGCATCATTTGCTTTCTCGAGAAGGGACGACATTGCGAGACGGACACATTTCGAGAGAGAATGTGTGTACAATTAACAAACGGCAAATCGAGAAAGCTTAATCATGAATGACGTTTAATGAATTTTTTTCCTGTGTATTGTGTATTCTGTAATAGAAAGTATTGCGTGTTATTATAAAAGAAAAGATAAGATATAAAAAATGTAAAATAAGATTACTTTTTTTTAAATATTATGGTGTAAAATAAATATTGTCGGTATCATTTACGTTATCTTCAAAGCTCAAACATTAAAAACTTCTTTTTAAATTTAATTACTTTATCGCACATAAAATATATTATTATTAAAAGTATGCATTGATTCAGATATGACATAAATATAAACTACATTAAAATCTAAATTTAATAATTTAAATAATTATGATAGCGATTTGTCTTGATAAAATATTCATTGCGGTCCAAAAAGAAGCGGTCCAAGTAAAAAGGAAAGAACAAAGCCACCGTCATCGAATTAGAATTCAGTAGAATCTCATCTAACAGTAAGCCTTTCTTCTTTTCCGACGATTCCCTCGCCTGCAGCATCCGTGCGAAAGTGTCACTCTCACGGCGGCGATAAACATGTGCAGGAGTCGGTCCAACAGGACAGACGAATGGAAACCATTCCTCGCGCGTAACAGAAAGGATGAGACTGTGAGGACTAGGGGTTGAGACACAGGAGACAAAAGGCATAGGGTGGGAGCAGGGGAAGGGAAGGTGAGAGACGGGAGACGTTTCTCGAAACCCGGGTGCGACGTGCGCACGTCTCGGAACTCCTTCGTGAAGCGCGCATACCTGACCGCGGAATGCACGTTCACAGAAAACGAGGGGAACGGCTATTGTCTTGTCAGCGGCTGCCGCTAAATCTGCTTGCGGATCTCTTCACGATCGTACTCTGCCCCCGGCCCGGCGGCTCTGCCCCATCGATTCCGCCTTCTTGTCTTGCGTACTTCTTGGTCGTTTTCGCCACATCATTTTGTTACTTTGTTGCGTCTGCGACGGTCCGTCCGATTTCTCTCGGTTTCTTTTCTAAAATGGTCCGGGACTAAGGAAGAGGCAAAATTTCTTTATTTGCATTATAAGAATCACTTTTAATTATTTTGTATCCTAAGACCTTTATTTTTGAGCACTTTTTTTCAATCACGTTCTTCAAATGTTTCATTTATTAAACAGGAACCAAGTAGAAAATTCTTGAAAACTTTATAAATTCATAAGATATATATTCAAGCTTCTTTTAATAAATAAAGATACCATGATTGGAAGGGATAAGATACAGTAATCAGAGATCGAAGGCGAGCAGGTCGGTTACAGTTCAACAAACCGTCCAGAACGTGGCTGGAATTTGAAAGGATATTTTCCCGATCGCAAGATTCTATGATCTTGAATGAAACTTTATTGCGACGGTACTTCGATAAAGTTGGAGTAGTGTAAACCTTGGAGTATAATCATTGATAATGGTTTGATGATTTCGAGCATTTATCCTGATATTTCGCGAGAAAATCTGCGACACCGACGATCATAATGTCGTCAATATTACATATACACACGATGTTTTATCCCAGTATATATGGCCGCTACATATATACACAAAGTTATTACATCCGCTTTTACACGTACACAAAATATAAAGACCGGTCACTAACGTGGTTCGCGAGGCATAAAGGAAATATTGAAACACAGTAGGAGAGTTCATAACGACCGGACATCACCAGGTCGGCTTTACCGAAGGATTAGCTTGTCGCTCGTAACAACCTTGGACCCGGCAAGAGTGCGTCAAGTAACATCACCATATTGGTTACATAGTAACGCTTCGCGTCGATAAAATAGGCGATAGAATAACGACGAGGGAGCGAAGTGGCGCGGGAAAGGGGTAGGTTTTATGAACGTGTGGAGGGAGGAGGTCAAAGGACTCTCACACGTGACCTGTCTCGATATTTCCTACTTCGATATTCCACTCGTCCTCTCGCGCACAATGCATTTCATCTGTCTAATGTATCTAATGCTCACTCCACAGCTCGCACGCGTGCTTCCGGCACAAGACGACAAGTCCCTCCCTTTTTCCATCCGATTTGCAAGTTGGTTACAAACTTGTATCGATCGATCGTACGCGGCCAACGATCAGTTAGCCTGACAAAGCTTGGAGATGGGAACATCCCGGGGAGACGGACGAAGTGCAGAACGTCGAAAAGGAGACGTGCGCTGCAGAGAACGACGTGAACATGAACGCGGAGGACGATGAGGAGACAACGAGCGTCTGAGAGCAAGGAACTATTCGCTGAGGAGGAATGTATCTCTTTGATTTCCTCGATGTACGAATGGAATATTCTAGATGAGGAGGAGAGACAGAAAGCGACGGCATAGTTTTCATGCGACACTGGGACCTGGATCTTTCGTTATGGATGTATCGGAGTATCGCGAGGCCTCGCGTTTCATATGGCATCGACAGAGAATATCATCTTGTATGAGGGACGAGTTTATAGGAACGTTGTCTTAGCGGCCCACGCCTCGGACAAGAGCTCTTTTTTTTTTGCCTTCTCCTCGCCAGAACGGTTTCGTTAAATCCGTTCTGCCTCTTTCTTGCTCCATCTCTCGTTACTCGTCGTTATGGTACAGCACCGCGAGCTATATTAATTTCTGCACCAAGCATTGATTAATGCCGGTGCCTCGTGATCGTGCCGACCGTCGGCGAATAGTGAGAAGAGGGCGCATATCCGGAGAGGAAGAGAGGAAGAGAAGCTGGGGGACCGAGAAGCGACGAGAGATCGCGTGACGGTCAGATATTTGTGGGACATAGCCCGTGAAATAATAGAGGCACCCTGCGCCGCGATAAGTCGCCGTCCCGAATCGTTCAACAAATCCTGGAAATACGACGAAGGCAGCGAGTATCGCGAGAACCAGCCAGCTCGTTCGCGAGAGGAACTCGTCGCGAACTGGTTTTCGTCTCATTTGGCGATTAACGTTAATTAATCCTGGCCCGGAACGATCGCGCAGCACCGATGGTTATTCTGCGTGAGAGTATCTTTGCGTGCCTGCGAAATATTAGTGACGATTCAATGGGTCTGAGTATGAACGATGAGACTGCTGATGCAAATGTGACAAGAACATAAGTTCATTATTTAATTGTTGTCGTAATGTACAATTCCGTAATAATTAAAAATGTTGAATATCATATAAATTATGAAAAAATATTTTTTTTTAAAGAGAAATATATTTCTTTAAATATATAAATTTATATTCCTTAAATTATTATATATTTCTTCGAAAGAAATTTGTTAAATGTTAAAGACACATTATATACTAGAACAATTTTTTTTAGTAATAACATAAAATCGCTTTTAATCGAAAAAATCGAATAAATGCATTTTGTTATAATTTTTGTATTTTTAAAAAATAAACACAAATATCTATTTTACACAATGACGTCTTGTTTTCAAGGAAAACAAATATAATCAATTTTAATTTAAAAAAAAAATATCTTTAACATAATGGTCAAGTTTTCACTTATTATTTTCTTTGCTTAATCTTATTATATACTGCAGATAAAAGAACTAATTTTATGTGAAAGGTTCTAAAACGATATATTTAAAATTAAATTGAAGTATCCATGGGTAGCGCCGATGTACCAGATTACGATGTGGGTTACCTTTCTTTCCAAAGTCAGTTGGGTTTCACGCTTAGAATAAGTTAACTTTTTCCTCGCGCGGCTGTCAGAAGACAACAGAGAAACGAAGCGAACTGCCGAGTGCGGAACTCGTTGGATGAATTACGGCTGATCCTTTTGGGTCTGCTTGCCGCAAGTCGCGGTACCAATACTGTTGAAGTGTGCCAAACTGACTTTTTGTCAGCTTCACTCTTCAGCCTTCCATCTCTCTCTCTCTCTCTCTCTCCCCTCCCCCCTTTCTCCCTCTCCTTCTCCCCCTATTTCTCTTCCCCTCTCCTCTCTGTATTTAGATCTTTTTTACTTTCCCATAAGCTTTCAGATTTTAGTGCCATTCGTAGAATAATCTTTATACATTCATTAGGAGTTATATATTTAAAAACAATTTCTAACTAAGAATTATTTAAAAATGAGTCGTATTTAAGTTCTAATTCTTAAAATAAAAATTAATGAAATTAATTATGTTTAAATATCAAATCAAAATTAGCAGAAATAACGTAATTATAAGTGAAATTTAGAGCGATAAGAATGAATCAAATATAAGAGAAAGAATCTTATTTTCGGTTAAATGGATTTTGGTTGATTATATGCAAATTTGCAAATATATTTTCAGCGCTTTAAATTGCGAAGAAATAATGCAATTGATATTATTTTCTAACATTACTTTTGAAGAGAAGGGTCTTACTTTCTTTCCTCCTCGATCTCATAGATTAAGTACTTTGAATAGCCGTACCGCACGATCTACTTTATAACTTCGTGACTATCTACTTGACCGCGCGAACTCGTGTTATGTCAGAATTATATGCCAGCCATGTATATACGCATAGTTCTACACGACGTTTTGCAATCGTGAATGAATGTAATTACTAATTAATAGCAATAAACACTTGCCATGTCGATTTTTTTGTATATTCTCAAAATTCCTTTTAAATGTTACACATATCTTCTCATAAGCATGACATACATTACTTTCATATGCATTTTTATTCATACTTAATAAAACGCAATTATCATACAACGCAATATTTTGTATATTAAAACGATATTACTCGACATTATTGAAACTACGATGACGTATTTTTATCACGATAACCAGAATTTCGTATGGACCTCGATTAATTGTTCAATCGGCCAATTAACCGAGACTCGCACCGCTATTATTTTCGCACGGCAACTTGCCCGTGACGGATCTATCATTAAGCGCTCGTTGCTCTTACCTTGCTCTTACGCTACCTTACGCACACTATGACGCGTGTACGTGCGCGTCGGTTACGAGCTCGCGAAAGATAAAAGGATAGAGAACAGTAGCGGCAATCAAGCCAGACATCGGACAGTGACGAATGCCGCATATCATCGCGTATCATTAGCCTCGACTTAAGGCACTCCCTCTCTCCCTCTCTGCACTCCTCCCCTTTCACATTCGCACACCTACATCCCTCGTCGGCATTGAAATCCGTCCGAGAGCGAAGAACGAGAGAAAGAGACAGGACAGTGGCCGGCAAGCCAAGAACGAACGTACATGCGCTCTCCTTCGAGGACGATGATATAAGCGCTCGTTCCAGCCTGGGCTTGGAACGATACCGTAACAAACGTACACAATGTATGTACATGAGGCACAGGTACCGTATACGTCGCCAGTAACACGGGCGACAAGTAAGTTGAGGAGGGAGGGGGGGGGGACGATGTAATCTGTATATATGACTTCACTCTCGATTCTTTAGCGAGCGATGCAACGGGCGCGCGCGGCCGTGTAAAAAATGTGATCTTTCGCCGAGCGTGCTTTGTCACTCGCGGCCTGCAATTTACCATCCGCACGCCACAATTTACCATTCGCGGACTTTCGGCTCTCTCGACGGACGCGCGGTATTATTAATTGCCGCTGTGGCCGATGCACCCGCTCTGTCCGTGCACGCAGGGAGACAAACGAGCGTGCGAATTCGCTCAATTACGGCGATATCGCGACGTTTCGTAACTATTTTGCAACGCGATAACGGTGTCCGCGAGACAATCTTTCGGGAAAACTCGTTTGCGATTACAATCTTACGCTGGTACTTTTAACGAACCGTATAAGGTTTAACTTGTACAGCTAAGACAACATTAAGCCGCGGACTTATGGATCTGTTTGTAATCTTTTGCTTTATGGCTCAACTGTTGACAAAGTTTGCCTTATATAATAACATTACGTAGACTCCATGCATTGCAGATTAAATTCTAACTTTCTTGTGATTCGAGAAGTTTAGTTCAACAAAATATTACACTAAAATACTGGAAGTACGATGACTTTCCAGAAAATATTGTACTTTCATCAATTTTTCTTACCTATATCCTCTTCGGTATACATGGACTACTAGTATTCCCTTCCCCGTTCTAATACTTTTCTCATTTATATAATTCTCTGAACTACTTTGAACTGAAAAAAAATATCGTCATCTATGTTACGCGAAATATAGAAATAAGAAAAATATAAAACTGTATTCGTTTTCAATTTAACAGTGGATTTATATTAAAACCATCTTTACCTCTCAAAATGAGATTGCATATTTTTGATGTTTTAAGTATTTTTAAATATTTTTTAATGTATATTGTTGATTTGTACATTTATATTTGTACATTTGTACATTTATAAAAGGACGTTTTGCTGAAGCATCTAAAAGTTTAACTAGATACATTTTGAAATGTTGGATTATACCATATAAAAAATGTAAGACGCTCTAATTAATTGTTAGGTTGTTAAAATTTTGTGCAGTATTGCTCATCATGTGTGAGTTTCCTACGTAATTATTTTAATGATCCAACAAAATTATTTTCAGGTATCTATCTAAATTTTTAGATACTTCAAGAAAATTATTCTTTTTATGTAAGTAATGGGGGCAAAACATCATCATATCAGATATGAAATTGACAATAGCAATTCATGTGCACTAAGAGAAATGATTTTGTTGTAGGAACAAATCAAGGAGAAACAAATATGACATTTGTTAAGAAAACGATCGATTACTTACTATTGTAAATTAATTATTTCTCATTCGTCAATGTAACAATTAATTAACAGTATCGCTAGCAAATAAAAAGCTTATCTACATAGAAATCGTAAACGATCATAGGGTCTCAAATTGCAAGAAGTTGACCAATTTTAGTCGAGTATTCTTCTTATATTTGACTATAATTGGTCAGTTTCCTATGACTTAAAAGTCTTAAGATCCCACGATCATCTATAATGTCTATGTAGACGAGTCTAAAGTCGATCCAAAAGATCAGATTCTATACATTTTGTTTCTATTACTAATAATTGATTGGTATAGCAGATTAGGAGCAATCACAACAACATACATATTTACAAATTATTTGTTAAAAGCATCGATGGCTTGTTTGATTAACAAAATCCTTTCTTTCAGTGTATACATGAAAGCATATCTCTTCACTTATCACGAACGTAGACGTAACACAGTATTGATTGTTATTTCGTGACTTACATTCGTCCCAAATCTGTAGTTTTGTGTTAGAGATATGACTATGAATGAACGATATATGTTTTCAGATCCGTCTTTTTTTTCTTGTTCATCGACTCTCGCCTTGTGATAACGCGAACATCTTGGATGGAAGATCGGAGCCGGCGGGCGCATCGGGACGGAATGCGGTAGGAATTTAGGATGCGTCTTTCGTGAACGGTAGCCAAAGGGCGTTGATACGTCGAATCGGTGGTAAATGAAACGAGAGGACTGGGATACGTGGAAACACGAGTGCACGTCGTATATGTGCGTGGTGACGCGGGTGAACGGAGGAGGCAGCCACCCAAGAAGTTTTTCGGTTCTTGGTTAATAGCGCGCGATACAGAGAGCGGCGGAACCTCTGAAACTTTGCCGTAGAGATAAGAGCGCCGATGCGGGGAGAGTGCTTCACGCATTCTCTATCGTATTCGGGATTCCTCCAAGATTTAGCTAAGTTAATGCTAAATCTAAAGTGCCTATAATACTCGAATCTAACAAACTTCGATCGTATATTTGTCATTTGAATTTTCCTCCGTTGGTGTTTGTCCCCATTCAAACAATCGATTCTCTCTGCGATTATATCTTGCGATTACGCCTGTGGCATATCAATTGTTCAGGGTGTGCAAGTAAGATCCTCTGGAGAGCAGAGAAAGAGAGAGAAACGCAACGTTAACAGATTAATGATATATATTAGGTTAAACCAAGTTTAAAGACGTAACGTCGAAAATACAACGGAAGTAAAAAAAAAACAGTAAAATTATTAATATTTTCTAATAGCAAAATCATAGAATGTTAATGTGACAAATTTGGGAAAATTAAAAGGAATATTATTATTGTATTTCAAATTTAGGAAAGATATTTTCGGCAGAAGTTGCCCAAGAATAATTGTGATATATCAATAATAATTGGAAAGAAGAAAATCTTCGATATGTAAAATTGAATAATTGTCACTAACGAACAACAGAGACGTATAAATAATAAATGTAATATATTGGGAAGAAAAGAATCTTAACTTATATATAAAGCTTAATAATTGGTATTAAGATGAGAATAATTTCAGAGTTAACTCTTGATTTACCGCAGAATGAATTTTTAATACAATTTTCTTTCATTCTATTTTCGCAAGGAGTGCCGAGATATATCATAATGTCATGCAAACGTTTGTAATCGCGATTGTAATGCGGAGATATTTGTCATAAATGCATTCGTTCAAGATATCGTCGGGAAGTCCTTCAGGTCGTGAGAACGCGAGCGGGCGCATTGGACTCGAGGAGGATTCGCTGTCCAGAATCGTTCCCGACGGCTCGTTCCATCAACGGAGCTGACACTTTCTCACACAGCTTAACATGACTTTTTCGGACCGACTTTCACGAGGACGAGACCGTCGGAGTAATAGTATGCACGACCGGGCCAGTTACTGTCGAGGTCGCTTCCGTGTCCTCGGCGAGGAATTTGGAGATCTTGCGTCAGGTAGATCGTAATTCTCGCGAGTATACTGCGTTTCGCGCTTTTAACTTAACTCTGTTGAGTAACGATTGCCATACGTGGCCCACTATTAGCATTTTTCACTTTGGCCCAGTTTCTTCGCAAAAATGAATTTTTCAGACATCGTGACGGTTTTGCTTCGCATCAAATGTTTCGTAAATTTTAATGATCCGCGACGGCGCGGAATGTAATTTTGTTAAATCAGACAAGATATTAAATTGCTCGCAAAAGATTCAATTTCACTTCGCTCGACTGGCATTAGCGTTAAATAATGTATTATAGAGGATACGCCAACAATATGCAAACATACACGCATATCAGGATTATTACATATTTACCGTTGTTCACATGATGGTATCCTATCTACGCAACCATAACGACTAGGAATATAAGCACCATGTGGTCGTCCTGCCGCTTATGAATTTATATCAACCCATGTTTTCGGATCGTTACAAGCGTCACTCTTAAGCATTGTCGATTCTACGAGCAGAATTACAGCAATGCCAATCCGGCTTGGCTGCGTACGGAATAAACGCTCGTCAATGCCAATCATTAAACGCGAATTAATGATCCGGCCATTGTGCGCGTTTATACGTCGTTCTATCCGTTCGAGTGACGATTAGCGGCGGATTATGGGGCACCGCAATGTCGGAGATAATGTTCGCTCCATTGAACGTTCGCCATCGGCTAATTTAAATCTGAACCGCGAAAAAGATTTCTATCGCTGTATCCAAACCAGGCAGAATTGAGCGAAATCTGTATGGTTGAGCCAATTTTCGATTTAATCCAACGATGTGTTGCGAGATCTGTATTCGCGTTATTATTCAGATATCGGCGTGGTAGTCTCGCTTGAATACCGCCTCGTTATTATATTTCATGAAATGGGTATTACTGTCATACGCCCGGCAAACGGGCTGAAAACGCGTGAAATGCGCGCACGTTTGCGAGTTGTGATCGGACAAACGAAAAGTGACGAATTTATCAACGTGAAGCGTGATATCTCTGTTATTATGGTTCTGGAATTTTAATGGAAATCTTTATTGATCGCTGATTTCGTTCGCTTCGTTTATTAACTTGATCGTACTTGTATCGTGATATAAATTTTATAATGAAAGAATTCTTCGAATATCTTGCTATGCAGGAGGAAAACAACATGCTGTATACTGACCATTTGGATTTCACGTTTATCATAACTGATGCTGAAGTGACGAATTATTAATACACACATTATAGCCATATAAAAATCTTATTGTCTGAATGGAATTAAAAATCCTTTTACGAAATTAAAATAGATGCAAAATTAGGAGATGGTTGACTTTACTAAAATCGAAAAAGAAGGAGTTAAAAATCTTACATTTTTCAACTTGTACATCTGACATAGACATTTCCTTAATATATAAAAGTTTTATAACTCATACAATATAACAAAATGATATTGTACTATAACTCGGATTATGTGAACAAACAATACCTATCTATCTATATATATATATATATATATATATATATATATATATATATATACTAAATTTATAGAACTGGTAAGATGTAAACAACTAAAAAAAGATTTTCAAAAATGTGTATGTACATGCACGCTTAGCAAAGACTCAGAAAAATAAACAAAGCAATAATTGCATATTTAGCACTAGCCTTGTAAGAGATGGCGCTGAATATGTCAAATAAGGATAGATGTTTGTATTTGAGTGAAACAGAATGACAAAAGAAGTAAGAATGAATTAAAGATATTACTATTATTAACGTTTTTTTAATTTGAAATCAGAAAAGTCTGTCTATCGACATCGATTAAGTTCGGCCATCCTCTTAAACTCTTCAGTTTTTGGATTAATCAGTTCAATCAATCGCAAACCTTCGCCACAAAAATCATCATGAATATAAGGGAGTTACAAAACACTCGTGACGGAGAAGGATGACGGCGTACGCCCATTTTCCTTGGTGTAAACGGAGAAACGGATAAAATGCAAGACCGGAGCTTGGGCTCATCTCTCCTCTCCTTCTCCCTATCCGCCTCGATTTATTACAGTGGCACGAGGATGATTTTCGAGAGACGAGTCGAGCTCTTTCTCTCGGGGAACTCTCGGAGAGATTTATCGCGGAACGTGGATGTTCCGTTAAGGATGCGGGCTAAAAATCAAGCGTCGGGTAGGCCTCCTCCCTCTTCCCCCCCCCCCCACCCTCTCTCTCTCTCTCTCTTTCTCTATGTCTGCTGTTTCGAGCTTGTTGTACATTTGTGTATATACACAACATCAGTTGACCAATGTAAGAAGAAGCCGGCGAATACACAGAGTGGCATTGACGACAGCGTGCTCTCGTGAGCAACGGTATCGTCGAAGCCGAAAGAAAGGTTTCCTTGTCCTCTCTAGCTTCCTGTCCGCAAGAAGAAGATCCATGTACCGCTCGACATCACGTCTGCACACGCTAATCGTCATCGAGGATACGACCCCGGGCTATGACGTGTTGTGCCTCTCTTATTGTCCTAATTTCCGGATCGCGCGCGCCTAATGCGTGGCGTCATTCATCAGCATCTACTTGTAATAAATACTCCCCTCGGGTTAGGATTGTGCGTTTCTGTAACAATGTGCCACGTCGACTGGAATATATATCATGGCCTCGTCAAAATTCGGTCCCGCGCGTATTCAACGACCTAGACGAATGAAAGAAGAAAAATTGTTCCGAACGAGTCGCCATCAACGAAGGTCGACGGTGCCATTTATTTTCTCCGCGAATTAAGTCGCTGGAATATTTAATTCTTTGAAAAGGAATTGCATTAATTTACGGAAGATTTATGTAAGTTTTCGAACGTGGCAGCTTATATTCCTCGAAAGAAAACGCGCAATAATAGCGAAACATCAATTTTAGGTGCTCACGCAGTTCCGAATTATATGTTCTGTCTAACTTTCGGTTAAATTGATGAATAATCAAGTCACTCTTGATGAGCATAAAAGAGCTCAAAATTAATTGTTAAAGCTCCAATTAATTGTTCGAAATATATGTTAATTATTTTACGTTTGGCTCATGGAAAATAAAGTCATTTCGATGAACACCTGCTGAAGTTTACATTGCGTTTAAATTTGGATTTATTGTCAATAAATATAAGGCATTCCATTCGTCGTCGCACGACACACGAAAGAAAGTTTTCCATTGAAGGGAGTGCAATAAATGACTACCAGTAATGTAGTACGATCAACTATGCAGCAGAGTTTGCGATCGTAAACTCCGCCGACTGCAGCACCGATTGTAAGTAACTACATCAGGTACAAACCTTACGCGCAAGCAAAGGATTCCGCGAGTAAGAGGAACATAAGCTATATGAAAACATGAGCGTCAAGCGAAACATGCGTTTTCAAAATCTAAATTAATAAGAACAAGTTTAATATTGAAACTTAAGATTTCTAAAATCAACAAGAAAATATCTGACCATATATATATATATATATATATTAGGTGTTGGAATTAATTCGTAGCGTTTTTAATGAAAGAATGTTATTTATTTCACATGAGCATTAAAAAATACATTAATGAAAGTACTTCCCATCACTTGTAAAACGCTACGAATTAATTCCAACACCTAATATATATATATATATATAATCAAATTATTGGTCAATCAATTTTACTAAATGTCTTCCAAACTTTCCAAATAATGATGTAGAACTTGTTATCAGAAATCTAATCAAAATATAAATAAAATAAAAAATATATATATTTAATTTATTTTGCACAAACATTTATTATGTATACATATTATGAAATATTTATCATACATATATTGTAATAAATGGTATGAAGATACTTAATAAGAAAAAAATTACAATCCAAATAAAAAAGTTCACTAAAAATATTTACTTATATATACCATAAATATTGTATAAAATTATATTCCGTCTACGTTTTAATAATGTTTTCGAATAACGTTTTCTTATATCAAATATGTACAGTATGTTTTTATAGTATTTAAAAAATTAAATAATAAATATTTATACACATACATATATATGTGTATTAAACTCTAATTTTAATTTTAATTTTAATTGATATTTACAACTATAAACTGTTGATTTAGCAATTTTTTTAAAACATGGGCACGGCGCATAGATGCTCCTAAAAATTGAGATCATCGAGACTGGCAGACTTTCCCACATTACTCACAGGCACGAAATGCAACCCGGATAATCTACGGGGGGTCGTCACGAGAAAAACGCCCCGCGAACTCGCGGGAAGAATAATTATAAGCATCTACGGCGGGGAGAAAGTATCCTCGGGGAGTCTCAAGTGAGTGGATGATGACGATCGGTGGTGCGACGACCGCGGCACGTACTTCGCAATCGTAAATCCTGTTAGTTGTATTAACGATCCGCGTGAGTACGTATGCGAGTATGTACATTATGTGTAAAAGGGCCACAGTAAGTCACCCACCTTAAGAGATGGTATCCTCCTTCTACCTACAGCTAGGAAGCGAGAATAATATGCGCTCGATGTGTACGAGCAAAATGACCGCAAGTTTGTGAAGAAATCGAAAAAGAAGAAAAAGAGAGGGGGAGGGGAGAGAGAGAGAGAGAGAGAGAGAGAGAGTCGCGCGAAGGCCACAGGCCCATTGATCATTTCGATCACTTATGCTAATCTCCGCGGTGAAACTGGTTTGGATGCCATTCGAAGTAATTATTTCACACTTGCAAAGCGACTGTTATTAGTAGCGTAGCTGTACACGAACACAAATACGAAGGGGGATAGCTGGAGAGACCGGATGTTGGGTTGTGAGGTCCCGGGTGGGTATGAATATCTGGACGCGCGACATATATGCTTCCTCTGTGTAGAACATTCCTGTTGTAATCAGAGATCAATTTCGCTGATATCCTGATCGTCAGTGTAGTCCCGATAGGTGTTATGCAAAAACCGATTAACCCACTTATTACGAGATGTAATAATATGTTCGTTGAACTAATACAAGCATCTTCATTAGAATTTTCATGAGAAAGATGGTTTTATCAGTTACATCTTGGCATCGTAGGCGAGTTTCTTTAATCTATTATAAGATTATTTTTACACAAGGGAGATTTCTTTTAAATATATAAGAAAATATAAGATAAGGAACAACAGTAATGCATCGTGAGTAAATATGCATTAGTGTTAATAAATTAAACGCGGACGCGCACATAAATTGGGTAATTTTTTAAAGATGCTCTCTAAATAATTACATTGAGTGAATTTCTGCTTGACTAGAAGAAACATCGTGAACACGTTAAGTTTTAGGAAAATAATGATGCCTTCCGCACCATTAAATTAAGTCATAGGGTGGAGACTCGAAATGTCGCCATCGACCGATCATTCTTACGAGTCCCTTAGGAAATGGAAGTGAAAGTTTTTTTATTACTAGTGCACACACAATATTGACTTTCTGTCATCGCTAATTTTTTATCTTAGCCGTCAAGTGAAATGTTTATACATTAATAGTCTATAAAAAGGAAATTTTTTCCAAATTTTTTTAGATATGTTTTGCTCAAATTCATAACATTATTTTATATTAATGTCGTTCCTAAACATGCACGTCAATTAATTTTCATTTACTGTTTTTCTTTTTAACCTCGAATTATTTTTCTATCATAGCGCTCAAGAAGGCGAAAGGTTGAGAGAAAAATGCGCCGATCGACACTGTGGGCCACGGATGATTTAACGACTCCCTTGAAATTTCGATCGGATCGCAGCGAGCGAAGAGAAACGGTCGACGATGAAGAAGAAACGGAGGAGTTGAAAGATGAGAGTTTATAACGAGCGGTAGCGCACTCTGATGATTTACGGGTCGGTTCCTACGCATGAATCATACGTGTACTGGAATAAAGAAATAGGAGGAGCGCGGGGTGGTCGATTCGAAGAAGAGATATAATTTTCAGAAATCTCCCGGAGCTGTGTAATTGCGCGGTGCAGTATGATGATTAACGCGCGTACACGATATTAATTGATGAGAAATGATATTTATAATGAAATGATATTTATAATGAAAGCATAGTTTTTATTATAGGCTGAAATTGATATTCCATATATTACTACATAATCAAGTATGATGAAGCTGTATGTATTTTTGATATAGGAAGATGCAATTTATTTAGGGATGAAGCAGTTAAATAAATTATGTAACTTTACTACAAATATGTAGTAAGTTATCGCGTCTCTTACATAGAATGGAAAAATAGTTTTAATTAATGATATATCCAAATGATCTATAATTTAAATATTTATTGTTCTACAATAAAATGTAGATAAATAATATACTTTTTTAATACTAACTATTATTAACTATATTTAATTTAAAGATTAATATAGAGATAAATGGATTTAATAAATAAGCCTTTCATTTTTTTTTATCATCACTTTGCTTGAATTGGAAATTATATAAATTTACAAAAAATATTATTAAGCAAGAAGATCCACCTTGACTTGAATATGACGTTTTCCACTTATTCGCGTTCTTTTTTTTTATTTTCTTCATCGCGAGAGAAAGTCTTCTCGTACAAATTTCTCAACGGATTCTGCGGATTTCTTGACCAGCTTTGGAGTAAAATAGAAACCCCGGAGGCCATTCGCGCAACGCCGGTGGTGCATTTCCGCGAGACAAAGCTATCTCGGTGTCTATGCCCATGCAGCGCACGGTAGGTATTCGTATTTGTATACAATAGGGCATCATAATACGTAATCTGCCTAACGTATTCGCGCGTCGGGGGACTACCTGAACATCTCCCACGTTCAAGGCGGGACGCATGGCACCATCCCTCTCTTGTTCGCTCATCGCGCGAAGGCGTGTATGAAAAGCCGACACATCCAACCTCGTGCGCCTCGGTACCACTCGGTATGTGCAAAACGCATCTTGCTCGCCGTAAATTCCACCCGTATTCGATCTTTTCTCGTTTGCACGTCGGCTTTATTTCATATATTAAACTTCTCTAGCGAGAAGTGCGCGAGCGCGTGTACGCAAAGGATCGATTCCAAAGTACAAGCCGTTCGCGGTTGCAAATATCGAATAACAAATTATACGCAATTATGCGAAATCTCCTCGATAAATATTTGCAGTCATATATAATAAATAATTGCAAAAAGAGTAATATGGGTGGATAAGTTAAAGTACAATTGACGGTACGTTATGAGAAACATATTTTAATGATAAGCAATTTCAATTAAATAAATGTGATTGCAAATATTTTATGCTATCACTTTATTTAAATTTGTGATATGTGTACTTAAAAAAATCAGAATATTATTTTCTTGTAATTTAATTGATATAATATTTAATTAGAAGAACCTTTACATACTAATTAAATATGTCGCCATATTATATGAAGACATTAAACGAAGATGACTTGTTTCATATTGTACAGCATAAGTGATTAAAAACAGTATCGTGATAGCATATTTAAAAAAATAATGCGAAAATACACAAAGCGGTTGTTGCCGCTACTTATCAGTTCGAGTACCGTCGCGTAAACGATAATAAGATGACACAATGTAAACACGCTGTACACAAAAAATGTGTATCAAACGGCAAACATCAACTCGTCGTCGTTAACGAAATATTCATCGTGTTATAAAATATTGGTACACTAGATAATGTTCTATTTCTCGTGTACCAAACTAATTATTAACAAGATGAGAAAATTATATAACGTATGTACAATAACGTTGAAATCTTGAAACAGCGTATCATATACTTTGAGGAAAATAATGAAAAAAATAATAAGTTATAACAAATCTTATTCAGGAAAAGCTGTAAAATTTAAAAAATAGACTCTCTAAAGATTAATAAACAATTGTTGTACTGACTTTTCATTAAACAAATTACGCTGTTTCATTAAGCACCACTTTGCTCTCGACCCGAAAGGAGAAAAGTTACATTTAAATTACGAAAAAAATTTATAGTGCGACATATCAATCAATCAATTTACGTATTTAAACATGAATGTTGTTAAAAAGATTACTCATATGAATACTGCAATAAAGTAATAAATTACTTTAAAGAAACAAATTACATTTCACGTTTGCTTCAATTTATATCTTCAACAAGTATTTAAATATTCGCCTTGGCGAATAATTGTTGTCGCAATATACTTACGAACTGTTAGTCATTATTAGTCATAATTAATTAAATATACGTACAAGATAACGAGCGATTTAATTTATAAATCTTTTGAAACAAGTTTTTAAGAAAAAAATCTTTTCTTAATAAAAAAAATCATTTATGTAAAATAATATGCACTTATTAAATATTATTACCTCATTCTGGATTTTTATATCCGAGAGAAAGCGAGATTGTATAATTTTAATAAATCAAGACACAATTGTAATTTCAGGAAATTAAATTGTCGCCAAGAAATGGGATGATTTAATCTCTCTCTCATTTTTCTTTAACTTCTTATACGTATAAAAGTATTGTATCAAAAAATAATTCCTATTTAAAAGAAAGTTAAAATAAGAAAAGATATTTATCCATTCTCGAACTTTTAATACTTTCTTATTATATGTTAATATTAATAATTTGTTATATGTTGAGTAAATTCAAACCTTTTGATTTCATTGGTTATATTCTGATTTTATTTTACGTTCAGAATGCCAATGTTCAAATAGAGTATATATAAGATATTGATTCGGCTGTACGTTCGGAACGTGTTGTATTAATATCGAGCCATGTTCCTAGCAATGTAGCAAGGTTCTGATATCCAAGCGCATCTCTTGTATCCGGTGCCGGATGCAACGTAGAGTGAATGTACGAAAATATCTCAGTGGTATCCTCGAGGCATGTTCCGCAATGTGATCGTGTAACGTAGTTACATATTGCACATTAAACGTTTCCATTCTCACTGCGTGTATAATTTGAGTTTCGAGAGCATAAATTATTCGTCGTGCTGTTTCCTGACGTTTCCGACATACACAGAATTTTTAATATCACGGTTATAATTCTATTAACAAAGTATGCCTCGATATAACGACCAAGTAAACTGCACTTTTAAGGCCACTCAAGATAATCTAAGAATTCATCATTTTGACGTCATTTGATCATTTGAATTTTTACGATGTAGATCTCGTTGGTCGTTGAATTATCACATTTTTTTTACGATACTTGATATATGACTTTCTTCAAATATAGGGAAAAACAAATTATCATCCACGAGGGTACTTTGGGAAATACGAGGAAGCTGCTTTTGTATCTGCTACTGAGTAAGACAAGTCGTTATCAAAATTGAATCATTAACTTTATTATAAGCGCGAGTACGACGAACAGTGAGAGATGCCCATAATATCGTCGGTAGATAATTATAATTATCACTTGTCTCGCGGATGACCGTGCAAGAAATCCAAAGTATCAATTTGCCGAAGCGAGAGGCTTCGATGCGCTCCCTTCGCGGCGTTATTCGACCGAGGAAATATTCGTCAAGTGTGGAGAGATCGGAAGCAAATTGGAAATCGTATAACTACGTTAACCGATCCTCTCGGACCTGCAATTAAAGCGCGCTCAAAAACGGACGCACCGATGCGTTTCGATTAAAAGGCAGCCGGCGTCGTCTCGCGTGAAATAGCAATCCAAGTTTGCTAATCATAATTCAAGCGTACTTTCGACCGGTAAAATATGACGGAACAACTAGCCGCGCGGGCGTCATAAATTACTCTCTAAATGCGGCGCGCTACGTAAACTTATACGCGGCACGAATCCCGCAGGGAACAAAAAGGCGATGCACCCGAGCGGGTCTCGAATCCATGAATTAAGTTATTGCCCACTAATCGGTTTCTGAGCTACGCGCGAGGGTGATATATACTTGATCGTAAAGTTAAACTTCATTCCACATTCTTGTCCGACGGTCTCTTTACACACTCCGCTATGTGTAAGTGGTCAGCCGGTCGCCATCGCCTAGCTCGCTTTTTACGACTCTATCGCGATATGACACAACAACGGGGTTAAGAGTCGACGAAACCTGAATGCGACGGCCAATGCTACTGTGCCAAGATGGACGCGACCTGCAACGACTTTATGCCTGCGGTAAGCCGGTCTTAAGCTGGGATTAGTCCCCTCACGTGCGCCGAAAAGTCAAGGAACTTGACGTGTTCTATGGCAATAACTCGTTTCACGCTCAAATCTAGCAATCTAAAAGCGTTTCTATAATCGTGCGAGTAAGATTTATCAAGTTGGAAAAATGAAGTCACTGAAATTTATTATGAAGATTGTCGAGTAAAATATCCTCATTCCCCTTATAATAAAACAATTTTCTTAAAAAAATTTAAGAAAACGCAGGGGCTTTAAATGAAAAATCCGTTTCTTATTAATCCAATAAATCGCTTTATATAAACAGTTATATCTTTGTGCAGTATTGATTGATCGCATCTGTGTATCAAATAATAAATAGATAAACGTGTCGCATTGTACAGTAGGATTGTCACGTTTCTATCACTCGAGCTGTGATTCTTTTCCAATATTCAATATAACGAGCAGAGGCATATGACACAATAAAAGTTCGAGACGTCGTGACATGCTTGGAAGAAGAGCGATACTTATCTGTGCCAGAAATGGATAAAGTTAATAACTACATACATGCCGCGATAAAAAAATTCAACGCTTTTTCTCGCTGACAATGGCTCCTTTCGTCCAACCAGAAGACGAGATCTCGAAACTCGATCAGCTATGCGGCGAAAGCTGTTCGTCCGAACGGACCGATGGTCCAATAGAAGATCTGCGGAGATTAGATCGGATTGGCCCTTTCTGCGGAGCCGTTGAACGATCGGCATTGTCCGTCTTAAGTACCTTCGACCACGCATCGATGATGTCGACAGGAATTGCGTGAACCACCTCAAGACGTTCGTTTAAATTCGGCTCTCCCGAATGGAGAGCCTCACCTACCTCTTACGTCTCTCGCACTCGTGCTGTATCTCGAGCCTCTATCGATGTATATATACCGTTTCTTTAATTACAAACTGCCTTCGTGAGCTCCCGTTGGCCACGTGGGATTCTTCGTCAGAGGGAACATCTTCTGCGACTTGCGACGACGACTTGCGGAGCTCGACTTCCATTGTGCCCGTCAAGTCGCTTCTAAATCGCAAGCTTCATGAGCGGCTTTTCAAAGTTCTGCTTCCTGCTCGAGGTCTAATGTGCATCACGACGACCGTCATTAATTAATCTCGTATTTTAGCGACGGTTCGTAATGAGTTCCTCATTGGGAGCAGTAAGCAGGAAGCTTTGCTCATATTAAACTTGTCAAGTGTTCATGCCACAACGTAAATTTATTTACTTGTAAATTGTTAAAGACCTATGTGTATTTTAAGATGTTTTTTTTCTCTTATTGTGAAGCTTGATCGAATAGCAGATATAAGTATTTTTGTTGACATGAAAATCGTCCATTCACATGACACGATTCAACGTAAATTCATATATACGACACACATATTGATCGATCACCGAACAGATATTATTTGCAATCGACAAGATCCTGGTTACATTGTTTCAAACGAACCGATTTCCAAGATAGGAAAATAGACAGACAAACGAAATAAAGTGCGATCACCGAGAATCGAAAGGCAGCCGACAGAGACTGATACGAGGGACGTCGACACGCTCTCATACACAGGTACGCGAAAGTAACGCACGTATATATCGCTTTAGAATGGAGGTGCATGAAGGTAACGACATAATTCATTAACAATTCGATTCACGGGGAACAATCGGATTCATTAGTACTCGTGGCGTAGTCTTCTCTTCCCGGCCGCTCCTCCGTTCGTCCGTCAGTCAGTTCGTCTGTCCATCTTCTCGTCCGTCTTCTCGTTCGTCCCTGAGAGATATAAATACGTCTCTTATTGCCCGGCTCGCTCGATTATTCGTTTTACCAATCAACGCTCGCGGTTGTATCTCGCTCCGGTGAGCGAGAGCGCATCCACAGAATCTCGGATCGATGAACGAACCGAGGAGGGGAATCCCGCCCGTTTCTATTCGAGAAGCTCTCTTCTCTTTGCCCGCTCTCTTCTCTCACCGGTGGCTTCTTTCTCCCGCGCGTCCACCTCCTCCGCCTCTATCTATCTCTCTGTCGCGGCACCAGATGATAGACGCAAGGCCTACTATACGGCCTGGTCGGCCGATACATCTTGCGCCAGGAAGATAAATATCCGAGCGAGTACTCGGTTGGATTTAGACGAACAATCGGCTAATGATGTCAAGGTTGAAAAGTCGCTTCGTTAAGGTAACGAAGCAATTTCGAAGGTCCCCTTTCGCGGATCCCACCCCTATTCCCTCCTCCTCTTTGCAGGATCTTGTTTGCGTGCCAATGCACGAGGTGGTCTTCCGCGTTTTACATAATTTTAATATCCTTCGACAGTTGCATCTCGACCGAAGGAGAAGCCATTTTGCGGCCACGGGCTACTTTATGTCTGAATGGCGTCGGCCATTTGTTTCCCGCACACACGAATAAAGGAATCGATTATGTCGGACATCGGGCCCCTCGCGTGGTACTGAATGGCCGTCGATTTACTCGGGGTATGTTGGCGCGCACCGCCTCTGACAACTCGGGTGTGGACGCCTTAAACGTATGCAGATTGCCCGAAGCATGATATTTCGCCGGTGCCTCGCGTTCACGCGACAAGTAAGACGTCCACGTTTTATTAATGTACCGTATTTGTTGCGAGAGAGCGCGAGGCTGTAGATATTTAAATATAACGCATACCATCTCGCTCGAAGATTAACATAAATTTCCGAGTACGTTTTTAATAGCCACACCGACAACCTGTCGTCTTGTTTAAGTATTTAAAATGATGCATGATTATATTTTTCTACCATTCTCTTGCTATCTTTATAGTATGTAACTTTTCGCATAAACAAAAGATTTGGTAAAATATTCCAAAGTAATGATAATCTCTTTTGACAGTATAAATAGTGATCTATTTTAAAATATAATTCCAGTCGATATCTTAAATAAATATAAGCATTGGAATAGAATGAATTATGTTGAAAATCTGTTTCTTGAAATATTATTCAGATCATTCTCACGAAATAAACGATATAATCGACTGTGCATACAGCTCGATTAAAGATTACATTCACGATTTCCAACAGCCACTTGGAAAATCAGCCTCGTAGACAGCGAACACTCAGCACAAATAAACCCCCAGCAGCTCAAAAGCCTCGACTGGCTGCTCTGTGGGATGATGCGAGGAGAAGGCGCGTATGAAAAGGCAAGTGCGGTAGTAAAAACGCACAGGTGGGAGGATTAGCCCGTCTCAGAAGAGACAGAGAAGGGATAAAAAGAAACCTCGCTGCACGTTGAATACATTCGGATTTCGTGCAGACGCAACGCAGCGGCGGTGTCCGATGCAATGCCCGTCCGTCCATACGCTCCCGCCGGTCCATCCATCCATCCTACCATCTATATCCTCGCTCGCGGGCCATTCGCACTTTGCCAAGCAATCCTCATTCCCATTTATCACCTCTTCCTTCGCCGCTCCTTCTTTTCTATCAGCCCGTTCTTCCTCGGCGCGTCCTTCTTTTTTAAACCCTTCGACTCCAATTGGTTTCTTTCGAGACCTCTCATTCGAACGCCTTTCGTCCTCTCTTTATCCATCTTCCTCTCTGCCTCGCGCTTCTTTGCTCTCCTCTCCTCTCCTCTCCCTCCCTCTCTCTCTCTCTCTCTCTCTCTCTTTCCTTATCTCTGTCTTTGTCGTACGAATTTGTTCTCTTGTACTGTCTCGTCCGGTCCAACGCACTTTCTTATTCCTGGTTACCTCGGGGAAGGGGATTCGCGAAAGAAAGGCGCACGACGACGAAAAGACGTCTGAAAAGGGAGCTGCCGAAACATCGGACGGAACCAGACATTTGCACGCTTTATTGCACATGAGGAGAATCATTCGTGATCTGACAGCGTGGAAAATCGATCGTTAGAATCGCCTATTATTACAATTCTATTATTCGTCACAATCACCGAGCATATACAAAAAAAAAAACAATCTACATTCTATCCAATAAACTGTATAAGCAATCAATTTAATACAAAAATTTAAAGCCTACATATATACACAGACAATAACGTTAATTGTTTTAAAAATTAACAAAATGATGAATAAAAGTATTAAAATACAATATTTTTACGAGATTCACTTCTGTTCCCGGCGTGACTAAGCTTAACGTCGTCACATTTTATGACGTATTCCTTCAACAACGAAACGTTTCATTTGCCATTCGAAACCTCTCACGAGTATTCCTGTCGTGCCTCCATGCCATAACGGAAAATTACGTTCCCGTTTCTCTAGGATATTACGTAAGGCGGGATTCTTTTCCGTTGTGTATCACTATAATGCGGCATTATTTCCAAGGTCTTCGACGGTAATCACGGGCGATTATTGTCCCGGTGGCCACCTACCGAGTATTAATAAAGCTGAAGAAAGGTGGCGGCAGGTCGCCAAGTTAACCCCGACTGCGCGGCTTGACGTAGAGGAATCGAGATTTCGTTCTGTCGGAGCCACTGTTGGATAGCTGGCCCTAGCCAGGCCCTAAGGGAATATCATAAGAGAATCACCCGCGTGCAGAATACGAGAACCCTTCCAGGAAGAAATAAGCGAGTGAGGAGCCTTATCGTTTGTGATCACCAGTCCCGGTCTCACAATCAATACTTAGGTTAATAATGAGGCTACAGCATTCCCCGACATTTTATTATCATTATTATTTATTGTTAATTCGCCTCCTCCTGAGCCATGCCTGCCATGGGTGGTAATAACACCTCAGAGAAGAACAATGCGCTCGTTCTTATATGGCGGTCAAAAAGAAGGCAGCAACGCCGAATGATTTGCATTCACTCTGATTCTTGTTGTCTGACCGTCATTTTATTTCGAAAAGGAAAATGTTATTGCATTCATCTTCAATTGTTACTTTTCAAATCATTATGCCTGACAGATATATGCATGTATAAAAGAAACTATGAGATTTATATATAGACATTTTTAAGCAATTGAAATATCTAAATTTCTATATCTAAAATGTTGAGCATTTCTAATAACTATTCCTGTAACTTTAATTTTAATTAAATAATTTTCTAAGTTATAATACTTTAATAAGTCATTATAATATAACTAATTTTCTCTCCAAGCACTGTATTATAATCACGCTTGGAAAACTAGGTACTTTATAATGTCTTATTAAAGTATTACACAACTTGGAAAATTATTTAACTAAAATAGTTATAATATACCTAATTTTCTAAGCGTAATTATAAAACAATGATCACATTTAGGAGAAACTAAGTACATTTACATTTCTAACATTTGCGACACTTATCCGATAATGAATATGATAATAGAATAAAATATTCACATCATCCATATTTAGATCTTTGAATAAAATCAGATCTCCATATAAAGTATTATATTTCTTCCCTCCTGACTTTTACAGAATATTGTCATTATAATCAATTATAATCACAGTCTTTGTGACGTTTCGTTATGCTGCACTCATGGAAGGTGGCCCAACGATGTGTATTGTAATCATGCGTCGTCTACGCGGTTCGTCCTGGCATTCCACGTAAGGAAATAGCCATTGTATAACTCGCACAAAGCGTACGCTCGTCTACGAGGGCAAAGACTGTAACGGATTTTTAGTATTTCGACCATGCCATTGCGATTATTCAATATATAACATTAACATTAAGATTAGAAAATCTGTATAATTTATATAAATTATTTCTTATTGTTATTCCTGTAAATTCTGTATATAATAAATCGTTTCGGAAGCAACTGTATTATTTCTAATTTTTATTTCACTGAATACCTATCCAATTATACACAACGTTTTGCCTCCGATTTTAATTCCTTCTTCGCGCATAGCGGATGGTGCAATATCCTCTTGCGAGGATAATAGGCGACGGTTTGAAGTCTCCGCATTTTCAATTAGCTTCAGTGACGATGGCTCATCGGTTCCTTCGGACGCTCACGCGTGATTGCGATTAGAGCCGGCTTAGGCGAGGTATCAGCGAGATATTGAATCGTTCGATAACTTTAGCGCGAAGACTAGCCATGCCATCAAAGGCGAGACATAGCAGGAAGTATCCGATCTTTCACGGTGCTTTCTTGGTCGACGAGTCCAGAGAGAGAAGAGATAATAACTCGAGATCTGTCCGCTTACGAACGTAAGCGAACCGACGAACGTAGTCGGATTTCGTATCCCTATAAACGTGGGTGGTTTTGTGCTCGCGTATTAGTACTTAAAGTTACCTAGTCATAGGGCTGAAACGCTGCTCATGAGAAAAATGCCTCAATGTCCAATTAGCAAACAAGAGGTATTGTCGCATTCCTCGCATTGTGCGTGTAAAATATCATGAGGAGTGACATCGTACGACGGTCACGCGTCGGCATTTCATCATGCATAATATCTACAGGAGAAAAATGTAGAACTAAAATTGTCACGTGTGAGGCGTTTGCCAATTCTGCGGGCCACACTTGTCGGCTCTCGTCTCAGTATTCAGTCGCGAGAAGCGTCAAGCTTTCGACAATTCAATTGTCACTTAAGAGTGTGTGTCATATAATTAAGGCGAAGTGCGAGATAGGATTGTATTACTAGTTTCAGCCTTTTGTACGTCTTCGAGACGTACTTCGTGCTCGAAGTTCTCGAACTAGTTTCGCGAAACTGGTGTCTGCGAAAGTTCTGCACAGTGGTAGCACAACGTCGCCTTGGTACTCAATCAACGTACATCCAATCGGATCCCTCGTTCCATCTTGACACAGTTCGATGAGATAATTTCCAACAGTTTTAACCATTCCCATGTTACGTAGAGAATGAATGCCAATTCAAACGTCTGATAGAAGATAAAGATTAGTTTATCTATTTAATTTGAACGTAAGCAAAGAGCGATATGTCAGCGATATAAAAGGATAAACGTTAGTTTAAATATCAGCAAAGTTTGCACGTCGCACAATATACTTTCGTTACTCGTAGCGAAAATAGAATTCATGACGACGCAGCATTACGTTGTACTTCAGTGGGCGTACACCTCCGGATAACGAGGTGATGTCTAATACCGTATGTCACGCAACCGTTTCACGTATCCGAAAAGACGTAAGCTCAGCGTAAACGTCAGACATAGAATTCCGCCGTAGCGAGAAACGCTGAGAATCGCGTTCCTGATTATCCGTCACTTAAGACGCCGCTTGAAAAGCGCGGATGCTTCAAAGCGCGAGGCATTCCTCAATGCACTTATTTCTCTAGCCCGCCGACGGCACAATACACGCGTCGTTTCGCGATGAGATTACAGTCACGTGTGTGACGTATCCGCGGATTAACGTGAAATGCCACGTAGACTACCCGTTTCTAACTCGAGGCTCTTTGTGCGGGCCCAGTCGAGGATTCCAAAGTTCTTTTTCGCGCCGTGTCGAGGTTTAGTGTCAGCGGTGCTTCAATGACCAATCAGCGAGCAGCCTCTCTTTAATGTCCTTTCCCTTCTTCTTTCTATCTCACTTCCTTGATTAGATTTCGCGACCGCTTATCATTGTCAACGAGATTGACCTACGTGACGGTCAAAAAATCCTATCGAAATAAATTATCGCCAACCGATTTTGACCTCGGTGATCATTTACAGCCGGCTCGAACGTACGCGAGATGTCTTGAGTTATAGTTCTAGCTGGGCGCGTATCATAAATACGACACGCACCTCCATATAATTCCAACCATGCGCTTATTTTATAGCCGCGGCGGCTTTCCTCCTTGTTGCACGTGAACATGCCAATCGATGCTTTTTCCGCGAGTCCTTTCCTTTCCTCGCGGAGGTCAAAGCGTGCGATATAACAGCAGAAATATTTCTGTCGTGGTAGAAACATCATAATTCAGCTAGCATATTTTGTTATCCATTTAACATGTAACGTTAATATTTACGTACAATATCGAAAGTCTGATACATGGAAATTCATTTCATTACAGAAAGAGATGCTCATGGTCGAAAATAATTAAGCTCGTATTGGTAAATTTAATTAAAAAACCAATCATCTCTTAATCTGCTAATTCTACATTAATTGCATACAAGTTACATAATCATTGAGATAATTGCTTGTTTGTCAGTCACGAAATTCAGTCACGATAAAGTCGCCTCCATTCACTTTCAACGATATTTCTGATAAAAAAATTGAACACTACTGTCTTTGCATTTTTCCCATAAATTATAAATAAAGTATAAATTTAATCAAACACCGTTTTTGTTAACTGTTTTAATTAATTTTTATTTTAATATTCAGCATTAAAAATATTCTTGTAACTAAATATCAAATAAAAATTTTGTCAAAATCAATAATACGATTGTTACTAAAATTGCATATTTATTTTTAAATTTTAGTCCGACAATTTCCTTCTAATAATTATAATAAAAAAATTATTGACGTCTCGATGACTTTTGTTAAAGAAAAATTAACTAGGCATGGAGTTGTATGTGGAAAAAAGAAGTTTCGCGGAAGCAATTAAACGTTAAAGAGATCCACGATAATGTTCAGCCGTTCAATGATGCACATACTTGCGTCGTATTATTAACGGATGCTTCGCCAAGTCCGCTTGTCAATTTCACGGTAATAAACCACGGCATCGACGACCCCGGGCGCGGTGAGGAAACACATCGTCGATGAAACGTTCGTTCCTCTCGCATGTGTCATACAGTGCATCGAATTCTTCGGGTTCACCGTACGACCGCGTGTCATCGGCCAACATGACGCTGACGACGTGATCTGTGCGAACGAACCTCCAGCTGCAAAATCTTACACCAAGAGAAACAGGCGCGAGCCACGAGTCCAGATACGAAACGAGAGAGGGTTCCTTGAGCGGAGGAGCACATAAAATTAAGCCGCAAATAAAGTAAGCCTCGAGTCTCTTCGGAAGAGCTCGCACCGGCTTATGCCCATGGGGCTGTGAATCATCGCACCTAAACTAGCGACATTTACTGTCGGGGATAACATTTGTCATACTAGAGTGAGGAGACCGTCGATTTCGCACAACGAGCGTCGTAGGGCGCGTGAAGCGGGATAGAAGAGAAGGAAGACATGTCACGATCGATGGAAGGTGCCGGTGAAGAGGTTTGATAAAGGAGTAAGAGAGACAACGAGCTTGACTTCGTAGGCATATCCGCATGCAGAGCAAAACTCCAAAGTACCATCGTAAATCTCTTCGCCAAGCACTGCCTCAGGATCGTTGAATTAACGGGTCGTGATCGTAAAGCGCTACGCAACCGAGCCTCGTCGCCAAAACGACGCGAAGGGTGAACGAAGGGACATCTCCCACGAGCGGAAGAGTGATTCACGGCATGGAAGAAATCCGATTTTCCTGGAAAGCCGTCGCGATCGTCCGGTTTAGCCGACTAAGACGGGAGCTCTTCGTCGACCTCCTTCGTGACCGAGGTGGATCGTAGAACGTTGACTGTCGCTCGCAATGTCAAGTCGTTTTAACCCCTTCGGTTCGAATTTTTTCAAAACACATTTATCGCGTGATATCCCGCAATATTTCAAATTATCATCGTACGGTATATTTTACACATAAACTATAATCAGGTGAGAAATGAGATGCAGTTAGAAATTATTCCTCAGCGATAAGACCGGCGTGAGAAATAACTTAAAGAAAGTGTAATATATGGCGTAATATATAAAGATTTAATAGCAGTAAAGACGTAATATTTCTGGAACGATAAAACGTCGTACTTTTTTTCAATACTTATGATGACAAAAAGCGAGTCCAATTCAGTTTCGAAAATTAGATTAATCGAAGATACTCCAAGAATTTCACCGACCAGATCGGTACTAGCTTTCCGCGCTGGAATACTGTCAGTTATCAGTATATAAACATTCGTTCTCCATGTCAGCGCATCCTCGTGGCTGCTTGCGTCGCGAGTTATACGCGTACTTTCTCCGCGTCGAGGAAGGGACACCGGCACGCATAAAGTAAGAGCAAAGGGACGGTAAAAGAAATAGAAGGTCGACACAGATGAAGAAAAAAAGGAAAAAAGGGGTAAAAGCGAAGAGGGCGGAACGTAGCCGCGATGCAACACTCGGGAACGTACGACGGAAGGAATGGAATATGATATAATGCAAAGGTAAAAAAGGAGGATGAAAAAGGGAACCGCCGCGACCAGGCTCGCGCGATGATGGGGGCAAAAGGAGGAGATTTAAAGCCGCATGGACATTGTCATCGGACGCGCGGTTATAAACCAAGCCGCGTGCCGCGTTGCCGAGACCAAGTTCGCTTACTCTACTCTTTCCCGCTCGCTCTCACTACAGCTATGTATAACCCATGAACAGGGTGCTGGAATATACACCCTGCGTTATATACACTCTCTGTCTTGCCATAGGTATAGATCCATGAGGACCAGCGCTTTCCTACACGCTATATATTCGCGGTGCGTTTACGATCTTGGCAGCCGGATCGGGACAAGTGTTATTTTTCATCGATTCGTTCGAGCGCGTGTTCGGCCGTGCCGGCACTTTAAGTCCCGTGCCGATTTTCAGTCTGCCTGCGAGAGAAGATAGAACGGATGAAGGAGAGCGAGAGAGAGATGAGAAATAGCGACGGAAAGAAAAGGAGAGGAAAGAACGAACGTAGAGAATGGAGAGAGCGCACGCTGTAAGATCAAGAACAGCGGTAATCTGATCGAGATCGTAGCGATAATAACGCATTCGGGAGCGGCGGTGGTTTGAAAAAGAGTTTAAAACCGCGGGTGATAGATAGGAAAAAATCAACTACGCGCGGCCATGATAAGAATCGCGCTTATGTGTATGGCGGAGTGAGAGAGCGATCGCGGATAAATCGTACGCGGCGTACCGAAAACATGAACGCGGCGCGATATTTAACCCCTTCGGGGCACCGTCGCTTTCGCATTTGCGAGCCGCTCTCGTGAAGTTAGCCTTTGAATAAAGTTCTGTCTGAAGAAGACTGACCGGGATCGGTACAGGCCGAGATTTCAAAAGGATGCTGCGGGACTACCTGTATGAAATATCCTTTTTCGATCGATGATACCGCGCCGCTACGAACCGGGAGAACTCGAAACAGCACGATTTCTTTTGACGATGAGACTATCGGACCCCAAAGGACTAACTGTTTCGACCCGGGCGGCAACGTCGTGTATCATGTCTTCGACTTCGTAGCGTCCCCGACTCACATATCACCAACCCTCGAAGACTCCCACTCCGAGGCATGATTCCGACGAGGTACCGTAACATCCCGCGAGTGCATTTCCATATCCACGATTACACCGTAACGTTCGTCGACCACGTTGGAGATCGCAACGGCACTATGACGTCCCGAGCGGTTTCCTTAATCGTCAGACTGAGGAAACCTCTCTCGCGACGCCCGGCTTTGCAAAACAGGCATCTCTTCTCCTCGCTTTCATCTCCTTGTTTCTCGCTTCTCTCTTCGTCTCCTCCTTCTCTCCTATTTTCTCCGCGGGGCTCTTGGGCTGCGTTTTGCATTCCTCGAGCGCTCTAAGCGCCTCGATTCGAGTCATCGCCGAGAAGCTCCGTGACCCTACCCGAGAGTCCCGAGACTGCATTTCCATACCGACGCGGCGCGCGATCCGCGCGGCTTCGATTCGAGTCTGCGATGAACCGCGACATACCAAACACGCATACACACAGCGGCATTAAGATATCCATCGGGCGAATCTTTTTCTCGCAGCCGAGCGTCTCGGCCGGGGTCATGGCCCGTTCACGGTCGTGAGACACCCTACAAAGACGGCGCACGTGGACGAGGACGTCTCCGTCGGGCTTTGGTATATTCGTGACGGCTTGCTATCATCAATTGTTTTGCCTTCGGCCTGTGCTGTGCACCGTTCCTTCACCCCGATTTCGCCTGTCCTCGTTCCCTCATCCTTCGTCCTCTCGCTCGCGCAAAACGGCTCCAGGAAAGCTTCGATGCGAGGTTTCAATGGGCATTTGTCAGCTTGGCGTCAGAGACGTGAGTAAATATAATACATAATACGGTTCCACGTCTTTCGCAGGAACGAGAAGGGTATACTCTAGAGGAGATGAGGAGGAAATCACGGGATCGAGGCGAAGGACAGCAAACGTCGTCTCGCACGCTCGCGTTGTCATATAACGATCGTAGTTGTTTCTCTTTCTCCTGTGAATGCGCTTCTGTTTGGAACCTCCTCCTATCATCGGATTCCATCTGTATTCTTTAACGCGCGTGTCAATGATAATTTGTGTGCCGTAAATGCAACATTACCATAATGATCGAGAAATAGGTTACGTGATGCGAAAATTAAAATAAACGGGACAGAGAGAAATTTGTTGTTTAACTTTGCAATTGCAACATGGATTCTTTTTCAACATTCTTTTTTTGCTGTGTTACCACATCGTCGTTTTATTGCTCATTTGCATACTCAAGACGATGGTAATAAAAATTTCTAGCTATTTAAACACACTGTCGTTTAATGGTAATGTTGTGTGACTTACGTAATGTTTCCATAATTATCATAATATGTACACTAAGAAAAATCTGGTTAAAATTCTGGTTAAACCAAGAAAAAGACTTAAACCAGAATGGCATTTTGGTGAGACAGAATTTCTGCACTGAAAGTGACATAGCATTTTTAATTGGCTGCAGCAGCCAATCTTTTTTTTTCAGTGTTATCATAATCATTTTCTGATAACCAGAAATTCTATTTGGCCTCCCCAAAATGCCATTGTGGTTGAGTTTTTCTTGGTTTAATCAGAACATTTTTCTCTGTATATATAAAACAATGAATAATTTTTACTTGTAATAATACTTGTAGAAATTGCAGCTTGTATTTTGTACAAAGTGTAAGTTATGGCGGTTGATCGAAAGGGTGCTTGCTCTCTCGGTATGGCTATTTTATCGCGGTGCGAAGCGGATTTGTTTCGCGGTGGCAAATCGGCGGCAGCGTTTACCGATAAAAACAATTCGCCGCGGTAGTTACGGTAGCGCAATGATCGTAATAGTAATCACAGTAGCAACGATAGCATCTAGCCGTAGGTTCATAACGTTAAAAGCGCGCACCCGCTTCGCCCGTAACCTTTAAAGCGATACGCTGTGGCTAGATGATACAAGATAACAGAGCATCACAGAGATAACGGGACGGCCGTCACGGCGAGATCTATGGCAGGAAAACGAAGATAATCGCGAGACTATAGCGATGAACGAAGGAGATTCGCCTGGTATCCGTTTACCGAATCCGTCCAATTCACACGAATTGCGAGGATAAAATGCCAAACAACTTTGGATTCTTCATGGTGAATTTATGAACGCAATTTCGATGTTGTTAAATACACCCAGCGGTGTTACTAAGAATTTAATTACGGCCAAGTGCTGTTGAATACCAATGGGACTGTATTTGGAAAGAATTTATGAAGACATCTTTATTTTCTCTCTGAAGTAGATTTTTATATAATGAGACAAATCCTGGAAATAAATAAATCCTGGAAACATTAAGCAAAACATTAAAGTCTCCAGTCGATTCCCTCAGTAATCGGAAATGCACTCGATAACATTCTTTTAAGCGATATCTCGAACACAACAAATTACGGGCATATGAATTTTGGACTATCATTGATGCCATTGTAGATTAACGGATGATATATATCTACAAACACACGCACATGCACACGCACACGCCACGCACCAACAAAAATAAAAATACGCACTATATCTTTCCAAGCAACACAGGCATGCGTTATGAGATTGTAAAACGAAACTCTACGTACACTGTGGGTAACTTAATAGATATTTATGAGCTTTTGCAAATGTAAAAGATAAAAACAGCGATTTTGGACTTTCGACCAACGTTGTGCAACATATATAATGCGTCATGTCGCACACACGACACAGAGAATACATGCGAGTATACGATCACGCACTGGCTAACGCGAAGGGAAAGCTTGTATCTAGATCGAGTATTTGGTTGTAATACACGAACTCATTTATCACGTTGTATCGCTGATGCTGAAAATAAATTTCGAAAATCTCGCCACAAGGTACGATACGTCTCAATTATATTCGATAAAGTCTGATTTCTGGCGTACGTGATTTTAAAAGGCTATAAAGTCATTTAAGTCTAAATGAATATTCTTGAAACCTCTCTCTCTATGAGAGAAATTTCCTCTAGAATTGTTTATGTCTATATTTTCTACTTTTGGACAATGCACACATAGTGGGAAGATTTATGTTATGAATTTAACATGTTTTACATGTTCTAAACGGTCCATTTTAATTTTTGTGTCAAATTAACACAAATTGAATATGTTAGAAAGTAACATAAATAACATATAAAAATTAATACAAAAAAAAACGTAGCACTGACATATTTATAAACAATCATATTTCTTCATTAAAATTAACATTTATAATATGTTAAATGAACACATTTAATTCATTTATTTTAGAATACTTATTTCTAAAAATATTATTTTTACGTAATTAGTTCACTTACTGATAAATTATTGTATCTATATGTTAGCACTAAGAAAAAAAAAGAAAAACGTTGAATATTAATTTAATACAAAATATTCAAGTAACATAATCATGTTAAATTAATACTCAGATGTACTAAAAATTCGACACAAAATTTTAACAAAAACTTAAGTGTACTTTCTAATACAAAATGTTTTTACTGTGTACAACATGAGATATCAATTTTGTATCTCATTTCCTTAGGTTATGTAAATACAAATTAAATAAAAATTTGATATTTGCAACGTTTTCATATAATTTCACAACCTACATTTAAATAGACATTAACGTAGATATAATTTCTGACAACTATTAATAAACGAGTTACATCACTTATAATATCAAATGATGGAAATAATAAAGAATCGTTCTTCTCGCAAGTCAGTAATTTTCCTGACATTTGTTCAAAATTAAAAGACAAGATCCGACAAGATCCATTTCTAAATTATTCCCGATAATTATTACTAAATGGATTTGGCGGATACATCTCTCGGCGTGAGAGAGTATCAAGTCTAAAAAGAAAATTCAGTGAGAAGATTGGAACATGATGGTTCCGCGAAATTCGTTAATTGAAACGTCTCAGAATGTATGCACGGTAGCCCTTCGCGAAAAAGGGCGTGCCGGACGCGATTATTCTATGGTGGGCGGGAAAAGCAGTATAAGTCATATTACTCGCTACGTAGGCACCGCACCGATGCGAAAAGGCCTTAAGTTCGCGGCTGCAGGGACTGCCTGGACCCACGAAAGCCCGTTTGGCTTTCTTTCCGAGTACAGCGTACCCTTAAAGAGGAAAGGGATGGAAATGAAGGAGTTACTCAGCGATGCCCTTTGGTGGTTGACGACCGACATTGCTCGCCTCCGCAACTGCATGCGGAGTGGCTTCATTTGCACGTACACACGCGAAATGCGCTCGACCGTGCGCGTGTATGCGCATGCCTGCCATTTGAGTTCTCGCACCATTCCGTATCCCCGTGGTTACTTGAGGTGGCAACGTCTAATTATCCTGCGAAAAGTTCATCCTCCAATTATAGTAAACCGCCGTCGCCGCCGCCGCCGCCGCCGCCACTTTGGCATTGTTACGGATTCTTCGTTGTTACGTTATTATTACGGACAACCCGCTGTTTCTTGACTGACACGTTACACGCGCATTTACTCCTCGATAACGCGATGGTATTTCTATGATGATGAAAAGTAATGCGCCATCACTTTGCACGAGCTCTTGGTCGCTGAGGCGTTGCGTGCTTATCGCACTCACGGCGTTTTTGATTCGCCATAGAATTATTAGGTTCGTTTAACACCTCTGACACGTCCCACTCTTCATACGTGGGTGAGGAAAATGAAATTATCACGTCTGCTCATTTGACGGAGGGTAGAACCCCGTTATTACATCCTGCATAAGGATCATTCAGCGGAACGTATGTAAGTCGGCGTAGAGGCCGAAACTCGTTGACGCCAAAATTTATAAGGATCACTTCGAAAAAGTACGATTATTATTTTTAATATAAAAACGAATATAGTAACGAAACCTCTTCAATGTGATGTACTTTTCGCGACGGTTAAATATTAATTGTTAACGTAAAGAAATATACAGCTTCAGCTTCAACTTCGTAAACATTATCCCATCCAGTCAACTCGTCACATTTATTTCCTGCGCTGTGTACGCTGTACATAAAGAACATTATTGACCGTGCGTAAATCCATAACACTCGTTAACGAACCAATCTCGTCCGTCGATCGGTATCTAAATTGGAACGTATCGGCCACTCCAAGTCGCAGCGTCGCGCGAATAATGCGGCAACATTACGCGCTGATCGTCGCACTTTTTCGCGATCCTCGCCGGATTATATTCGTATCGTTCGCCGTCGACACACCGATTAAGGGCCCCATCGTTTTCGCACGATTAGAGTCCGCGTCGGCCGGACGCGATCGATTCTATCTCGATTTCGCGATCTCTTGCAGGCATTAACTAGAGAACGACGAGTGGATTAGGTCCTCGAAAAACCCACTCCTCGCAAAATCCATTCCTCTCTCCTCGCTCGTTATTTAAACGGCACAAACACGCGTGTTCGCAAGAAGAAGGTCCGTTCGGACGCAATTGAACGTGGGCAAAAGAAAACAGACGTGGGTACACGACATAAGCGTATCAATAAAATGTTTAATTGGCATTTACATTTCTTCATTCGACCCAACAAGATTGCGATACAGATCTTCCGCTCGCTTTCTCGTGCAAGCACCTCGATCGTCCTTCCACCAAGCGTACTTCGATCTGAACGTCAACCTGAATGTCGAGCTGGTAATCGGCTGACAAGGAAGATGCGGGAGAGATTGAGATTGAGAGAGAGAGAGAGAGAGAGAGAGAGAGAGAGAGAGAGAGAATCCGTAAAGGCGAATTTACACGGTTTTCTTTCGGCCGACTGATTCATCAAAAGAAAAATAAAACCTGTTTCCACAAAAATGGTCAACTGCTCTTGACGCTGAAAAGAGCAGTTCTATTTTTTAGGTACACTTCAATGATCAGTCAGCAAAAATAAAGTATAAAGAGCGCTTCGTTGTGAATGACTCGGTAGAATTTCGCATTTATCAGAAGTCACGTTCGTAGACTTAATGTTGAGAAAGACAACTTGATCTGAAGCTTTTATTTCTGGGCATTTATGTAGCTACTCTTATATCTTCATTTGTGAAATAGTTTTCTCTCTGCTTCTCCAATAATTCGCTTTTTGTCAATACGTCACTTGATGTAAGTCATTCAGAACGATTAAAAGTAAACCGTGCAAATTCGCCTTAAGAACTAGAGGCAGGCCAAAGAAGCGACCAGTAGCGGAGTTCTGTATATAACTCGTTATGTAGTCGTTATGTGTTCATAACGACAGTTGCGCAGCTTTTTTACTGTATAAGATATCTGCACAACAGTCGTTATGAGCACATAACGATTGCATAACGAATTACAGAATTCCGCTACAGGCGGAATATACACAGTTGAATGAACGATCCGGCGATGTTGGTATTTTTTTACATTAGTTCGCTACCGACTTCGTGTTTTCGCGTGCTTGCGTGTGTAAATGCGTGTCCGCTTGACTGACGGATCATTCAAGCGGGCCTTTTTCTTGCGACGAATCGGCGCGCGCGACGCGATAATGGATGCAATTGGTACCTCCGGACACGGCCCGTTTGCGATAAGGAGCTGGGCGGAATTTCGGAACGACATGATGTCGCCCATTATTTATTTTTATTTACGTGCGCGGGCCACGTTTGATAAATAAAAGAGGACAGTGGCGCGGTTAATATTTTTAATTGGCGTGGTAGAAAATTGGAAGATTATAGGATGACACAGGCGGGATCCATGTATATGCGTCGCGTGCATCGTGCATCGCGCACGCATAAAAACAACCTTATACAGGATTTATTAATCGAGATAACGCGTAGCGTATACCTCTCTCTTGTAACCATTTGAGATATTCAAATACTACGGAGAAATCCCGTGCGCTGATCTCCAAATTTTTCAATCGCGATCATGCGGGTTCAAAAAATGTGGGGGCTATCCCTTAATTTTACATCAAGTTTCCTGGCTGAAATTCTATGACTCACACGGATCTGATCTGATATCCACAAAGATCGTGCGCCCATACGTCGCTGATTCGTTCCGAAGGAATTCAGCCAATCCAATCGGCCGCGCGTGTTCATGGCTCGGAGAGAGATCGCTCCAATTATTTTTTATGCCACGCGACATATTTCTCAATTTAATCCGGAGAGGGTCGGGATTGCGACGCCGAAAGACGAGATAGAAAGCGCTTGTTCGTTGTGCATCCACACCACGCGATATTTCACGCCAAAAACGAATTTGGCGAGAGTGATGTAATCGCTTAATTAACGAGCCGCGCTACTTAACGTACTCGACATGTCCTGTCCCTGTCTCTCTCTCTCTCTCTCTTTCTATCTTGCTTTTTTTCTTTCTGTCTATCCTCTCTCGTCTCCTCTGCTTGCAGGAGGAAAAGAGAAACGGTACACGTGTAAACGTTGCGGCCAAACTTGCGTGTACGAAGCACGCTTGTATACATATGAATCAAGGCGCATCAGTGAGCATACCACAGGTGCCGAAATTTCGTTCATTTATCCTCGGCTCCCGGCCAGTTTGTTGACCGTTTACCTGCAACACCTTATACATCACAGTCGTATCGTATGTGGATACAGCGACGCACGCGTGTGCGCGTGTGTATACGCACGCACCGCGATTCGGCCGGGCACCCGATGGCGATGGTATGCCATCCTGTTTGCGTTGATGAATTTTTTTGGAGGAAACTCCGTGCGAACCGTGGGTTGGAATGCAAACGTCGCTCGTCTCTTTCCTTGGAAGCGCCTATCAGACGCGGCTCATTAAACGCGCTCGCTGAGCGAGCGACAATTACACGAACGAGATGCGGCATATAAATGTCTCGCACTCGCATAAGCGAGGTGTGTGCATGGCACATGCGAGTACTGACGTAATGATTCCTTGCATACGCAGATAGACGATGGTTAACGTTTCCAAGGCAGCTACGAACCAAATGAAATGCAGTGTTTATCCCGCCGAAATGTTCGTATTTGTGTGATATTCCCATGTTTAATGTTCTATTAATAAATTTTCAAATTAATTCATAATGATAATACTAATTTTCTTCGATTTGATAATTATTAAATATTATAATATGACAATCAATGCATTGTATTTTGATAAAAAAAAAACTGATTTATCAAAAAATTGTCATTAAAAAAATGATGGTGTTAACAGAATAATCGGTATTGTTCGTATTACAGATCGATGTGTTCATTGAGTTATGATGTGCGCATTGTATATGCAGCGCAATTGAAATTTTATGGGCGTTAAATTAGGCGGGAATTATTCGGCTACGAGAGAAAAAGCGTAAATTGTTCTCACCATTATTCGTTCGCGATTGCAGATAAAAAGATTATGCTCACCCGATGGAACTCCACCTCAACTAAGCCATCGCGTCGGCGACTTTAATAAGAAAATAAGCGGAAAGACGAAAGTTCGAAGGTACAAGAGAGGAGAGAAGAGGCCCGTTAATGATTTACCGCAGCTTTATAACCGCGAATTCACCGCGCACCGCCGCCACAGATGCAGGAGAGAAACTTGTCGGAAGGAAAAGAAAAGAGGAAAGGAAAAGAGAGAGGACTACGCGCCACGCCCCCGACTTCTCATCTTTTACGCGTCTCATCTCATGACGTTGGTACGTGAGGGCCCTTTTGAGTCGGGCCCTAAACGCCCCGTACGACGACGACGAGGAGCGTTTTCGGGAACCCTTTTCCCCCTTTTTGTTCCCTGGAATGTGTTAACCCTGAAGCGAGGCTCGCGTTCGGAGCACGATATATCTGCCGGAGATTTAACTCTGGGATTACTTTTCAAGAACCTTTTCGGAGCAACGAGAATATGGAGAGCAATAACTTTACACTTTGAATGTTCTTATTGCTTTTAACGGTAATTATAGTATTAACTGAATCCACTTTTAATGCTCGCATTAAATGAGGCGTGCCACGGCAAAACGTTATAAGTACCAAAATTATAAAAATGCGTTTCATTATATGAATGGGTTATATGAGAGTACTATATACTATCTTCTATCACATATACATTATTTGATTTGCTGCTACAAGCGACGAAAAATGAATAGAGTAATACAAAATGTTCTAAGTCCATTATGGAATTGACATAAAAATTTTGTAACTTTTTTATTTACATTTTACTTGGACTTATTACGTTTTAATTTACTTTTATTTGGATTCATAATTATTTGAAATTTTCTGTTTTAATTAGAATACCTTAATTAAAAATTTTTGCAGACTGATCAATTCTCAAATCATTAATTATTACAGTAATTTTTTGTAATATTTTTTGTAATATTTTTGAAAGTATTTTGTAATACTTTTCAAGAAAATAAGTTTTCTTTTTCTACTGAAAAATTAAAAAAAAGGCGCTTAACAACGTTTTATCTTAACACATCTTAAATGTACAATTTATTGGCGAGTATTTAATTAAATTAAAAATATGAGAATTCAGAGATATAATATTTGTTAAGAATATAATCATAAAATTTAACAAGTTACTCTTTGGCACCAAAAGACTGCTATCTTGGATGCTATCGCGATAAATGATAAATGATCCAACATGTTTGAAAATAAGCGATCCCCGTTATGATGAGTGAAAAGTATCGGATATATTCGGACAAGCGGTCTATTTTAAGGATCATTATTTCCGGATCGGTTTACCACTATTCATTAACGTCAAGCTTTCCACGCAACCCGAGTCGACGCGTACAAACCGCTTGAGCCACCAGCTGCGTGTTTACACGCGTAAAGGTGCTCTCAGATAATTATTTTTCCTAGCTGCCTCAACGCACCATGTTAATTACTTTACAGTGCCCGTAAAACGAGGCATGGACAAAGTTCGACATTATTACATCTTAAATATAGCAAACACGTCAATGATAATTAATTAAGAGGAGAAAGAATGCTATTTTTACTTAACTGCTGCAATCTTTAAAATAAAAAAGAATATACTGAACATGATAGAAAAAAATATAATTATTTTCATAAATAATTTTAAAATACAATATTAAAGTAATTCAATTAAATTATAGATCCATATAATATTGAATTAATAACTTGCTCGCAAATTTAAAAATATCTTTTCCAATATAACAAATATTTTATTTATCTTACATATAGACAAGACATTCTAAAATTAATATATACATTCACATAATGGAGGGAATCTCTCAAGAAATACTAACCATTTCTCAAATAAATCCTCTTCGTAAAACATTGGAAAGAATACTTTTTTTTAACTAATATATATATCTAAGAAAGAAACAGCTTTGACATAACTCGAGCCATTCCTCTCTGGACACGTCGATTCGAAAGCAAGTAGAAGACATACCGGCCACTGGGGATCATTTCCCAGCGATCCTACAACTATCGATTCTCACTCGTGTCGAAGACCGGGCGTGGCTATCACGGAAAGAAAGATATCCTGACCACCGCGGCCACTAAAACGGAGGTGTTGCCGCGGCGGCGGCGGCGGCGGCGGCCACAGGGACTCTTTCACGGCTGCCATAATGGATGAGTGTTCTTAATGATTTTTTCGCCGGCGGAGGCATTCGTCATTGAGTAATGATACGCGTACAAGATAAGAGCCGCTGTATGTGCCAGCACAAGATGAAAGAAGAAAGGCGAAGGAGGGAGCGAATACACGTTAACCCCACGGCGCTTTAGGCGTCATCGCCCTGTAAGAGAGAAACAGTCATCGTACCGTAAGATGCGCTTGAAAAGATGCGAATCGGTAGCGAGGATATATCTCGTGATGAATTTTGAGTCAATCTGCGTTACGAAAATTAACTGTAAACTTAATTACGGATATATTTTTATGTATGAAATATCACGGAATTCTTCTAATGAATTTAATCGCAAAATATAATCAAGAAATTTAATAAGAAGCACTTAACTTTTTGACTTTACTGATTTTTCTTTTTAAAAGTATAACTGAAAAAAGTTATAATTTTTTAAATTTTGTGCAATTACTTCATACATTTTTAAATAAAGATTCCTCAATCTGTTATACTCTAAAAAAATGTCAGTGTGGATTTAACAGCATGCAGTGTATATATAATTTTCACCGTGTTAGTATTAACACAAACGCGATGTGGATTTAAAATCCACATGATGGTGTTGACATAAATACCAGAGAGTATAAATCTTATTAGTGTTTATTAATACTAACGCAGTGAGAATTTATAGGCATCGCAAGATGTTAATCCATATCGATACTTTTTAGAATATATATAAAATATTTTATATAGAAACGCATCTCCTATCGATATATAAAGATTTCATACTAAAAGAAGAAAGTCTTTGCCTTTTGTCACATTTTATTAAGCCTTTCGAAATGAACAAGAGCGGACAAAAAAAAAACGAAGGAAACAAGCAAAAAAGAACTCAGGATGCAAGTAAAGCCACGCGTCATAACAGGGAAAAATATTTCTTGAATATAACACTGCTTCGGTTTTCATGTTGATAGTATATTTCATAAATAGATAGTTTATTTCATGTAATAGTAGATTTTTTGTCACATCCGCGAGTGCGTTTCGCATGCACGTGCTGTACATAACTTCGCATTAATTAATAATCGCAAAATTATGCGGCGACAAGTAATTTTACCCTCCGCATGACGTAACGTCGGTGTTTCGCTTTCGATAAGAAAATCTTATCTGCGCGCTCCTCTGACTTTTAATCGCTTTACACGGCTCGTTCCATCGACGGAATGCTGCAGTATTCCCTGCAGCGTTCCGGTACGTAAAACATAGAGAATAATTTTCGACGATAAGCACATCCAGCGTCGCGGCTAACTGGACAAGACTCGCAGATAATAAATATTTGCGTTGCATAGCTGCATCCTGTTGAATTGGACAAGTAAGTGTGTATCTACTACTGAGTATATTTGAATATCTCGAAACTGATATGATCAATAGAGATAAAACAAGAAGAAATTCTTTCTTTTATACCTTTGTATAATATTCTAATATTGACTTATTCTAATATTGATTCCAAACAACTCGGCATCTAACAGAAATTATATTGAAACAATATTATCTTTTCGGAGAAGTGTGATAATACTTTTGTATCCATTCCACGTATACACACATTATTTCAGTATGATTACATACTGATAAAGTTAATAAAATAATAAGATTTACTATATCATTGACTGCAAATAACTCTGAGCAACATTTAATTAACGTTTAATTTTAGTAACATTTAATTTTATACCCGATTATGAATTAACTGCACTGGATTATTCTGGACCATCGAATGGTTTTGCACTTATTATTAATTTTATTATATATGTGCTTTCTAAAAATGAAATAAGTTTCTATAAGTATAGTAAATGCACTAATAATAATGACGGTTTAAATACCTAAGACATACCGAGAGCGATAATTATCATGGAAAGTCTCATTGAGGGTATCAATAAATTAATCGACTTGCGCGCGTATATCAATTAAGCATAGGATAGGCGAATCATTAATTAATTCGAAGTATCGACGCTATATTTCTTATCTTTTCTTTATCTGAAGACACGTTCGAGAATTTTTTCATAAGTACTTGTCACTTGAGAATGAAAGGAACTCGAGCAATTGATTGTTCGTCAATCATTAAGAAAATCTTGTTGGCAATCAATTTTAATGTTAGATAACGGTTAAATAACCCGTGTCAGAAATACTAATAGTAAACAGTATATAAGAAGACACGTTGTGTGTACAGTTAATAAAATAACTGAATGAATTATTATCTAACGCCTATTGCATCGCCTTCTATTGGATTTTCCATGATTATGATTGTCCTCCAAGGAGACGCAACGGGTCGAGGAAGGGTTAAGACGGGGATGCGAGAGAGGAATTACGACATGTATATACGACATTTCGTTTTACGATCGCCTAAAAAAAATTAAACCGCAGTTTGGCTCAAAGCCATCAGGTTTTCTTCACCCTTTATAGATGTATTAAACTCAGATTGAGAAAAGAGGTAAAAAAAATACTCACAAAAAATTTGACATATTCGAATCTTAGATCATATAACTGATGTCGTAATTCCGAAAGTATAATTTCAACTTTGTTAATATCTGGTATCTTTAGAACTATGTGAACAAGGTCTCGGTTTCGAGAGGCCGTGTCTGTCGGATCCACACTGCATCATCTATGATTAATACTATCATGGATGTACCATCAATTTTGTTATGGCGTTAATGTTTTCCTTCTCATTAGGAAACGAAGGCACTGTATAATCGAGCAATATCTGGTCTAAGACTCGAATTAATCGTACCTGGTTTAAAAGACTCGAATTGTAAATCGTATCTAAAACAAATATAGAAGAGATTATTTATGCGTGCGACTTTTCAGTCCGAGGAGACCCGGCGAATTCCGTCAGTCGTCTTGCTTTAAATGAAATGTCCGTGTCAGTGGACGTCAGACCCCCTCTGGGCCCGAGCCAGGGTTCACTGAAACGTTGCCTGACTATGTGCTACATCGGGCGACATGATGCGTTGTGTCACTCCGCGTCCCTTATTATCCCTGACGAGATAGTACATTCACGATTGTATTAATCATAGACGATACAGCGTGGATCCGACAGACATGACCTCTCAGAACCGAGACCTTATCTACATGGTCCTAAAGATCCCCCTTTTGTATCTGATACTCCGCCGGCAGATCGATTATCTCACGGTGACACGGGACACGGTGTATCGTCACTTTGAAAGTTTCATCATACCTCCGCGAACTGACGAGTAAGTGATTTATCAACATTTCGTGGATGGTATTTTCCGGGTAATTAATATGTCTTTCGTGGAGGGCGAACGTCATCTATTTGTAAGAATAGAAATGCGCTTGTCCGGTCCTCTGTAACTGATCCTCTGTAACTGATGATAAATTAATATAACTTTGTCAGGATAATATTCTTTAATAGATAATAAACGTAAATCCGCAGAAATAAAGGAGGTAATAATTCAAGGAAAGAATGTTATTCAGCTGCTACCAATTGCCAGTCGCGATAAAAGTTCGCAAATCTCGAGAGTCACAGATGCGACGTACTTAACGTTGCGACGATATTATCTCCCTATCAAACCACGACCACAAATAAAGCTATCTGTCTATCCATCTATCCTCCTTGATCCACTGTCTCAATAAGTAATTCGGGGGCGTCTCCAAAATGGCAGCTGTTTGAAAATCGTTCGTTTCGCTGTCGCTGCGTCGTTTCACGGTTGTCGCCCATCTCTCTTCCGTGAGTTCTCCGTTTTCCCCGAGCAAATACTCCAAATAAATCACCGACTATCGTCTTGGAGACGGTCCCGCCCGCGTCGACGCGACAAACAATTCAGAACGATTTCGCACGCGTGATTTCAGAACTTATGGAATGTACTTTGAAGAAGAGGTTCACGATTCGATGGTCGCGGTATTCCTAGACTGCGCTCGTCACGATAGATCAAACGTTCGGAATCTCGTTGACATGACTATATTTCTCATCGTCCAGAGTTCGCGCAATCGCCGACCAGATAATTACGCCATAAATCAGCCGATAAATAGATTCTCTTGGACGCGCGCGTATCGCGATGTTGGTCGTCACCATCGTTTCTCAGCGTCGTCCCAGTCAAAGTTCGCAATTAGCATGTTGGCAGGAATTTTACTGCTAACGTTCTACGAATATAATGTATCGCAAATGTAGGTGACTTGGGACAGTGTAGGTAACAGTGTAGACAATATGTACTTTTGTTAAATTCAGTCATGAAATACATTTATGAGTCGTTAACGAAATTTAAAATTTAAACTTTCTTTAGAGACTTATATGGATAGATACGACGATTAAATTTAACAAAAATATACATGCTGTCCCAAGTTACCTGCATCGTTTTAAATTACCTACATTTACAGTACTTCGTGGCACATTTATTGTATTGTACGCTTAAATGTTTCTTTAATCTCTCAAACAAACGCAGTGATTAAAAACGGCTTTATTTGGATTGTTATGTTCCAAAGAAGTTAAGAAAGATTATCCCAGAAATCTCCTGTTGCTTTTTAGGATTGAATTTTTTTCTGCAAATACGACTTTTATCCTCGCTGGACTGCTACAGAAATTCTTGAAGACAGTTGAACGTAGATCCAGCTGGATGTGAAAAGGAGAGAAATGTAGAAGCGAATAAAAGATGGTAAATGACGGGAATGAGAAAAAGAGGAACACCACGCGAAGTACGCGCAGAAAGAGCGAGAGAACGTCGCCTCGACGGAGTTTCACCGCTACGGAGAGGAGTGTATATTCGTTATCTGATCAGAGACTTAAGGCCTACCTTGAATGAGATGAATGCCTTTACGTGTCTCTTGCGCGCTTACCTAGTCGCATCCATTCGCCCTTTCATTTCAAGTGCTCTGTTGCCCTTTTCTGGGTGGCTGCCCTTTCTCCGTGGCCACCGTAGTATACTCATCACTCTTTCTGCTCTCTCTCTCTCTCTCTCTCTCCCCCTTTCTGATTTGTGGGCCTTATGACTTGTGATTTATGGTATATGCGAAAATTTTGTTGAATCATCAAAACAATTAGGTATGACGACGAAATTGCTAGAATATCAAAACATTTTGCAGTATTGCTCATCATGCTTAAAAAATTCCTGCAAAATTATTTTGATAGTTCAACAAAATTTTCAATTCTCTATCTAGCCAAATTCTTAGATTCTTCAGCAAAATTGCTCTTTCAGCGTTAGCATAAATCTCATTGAAGATAATCTCATTATTGCATAATCTCATTATTTTCTATCGAAAAATTATACGATAAAGAAATAAAAAAATTTTATGAATTTTATTCTAACTAATCTAATTATGTCCGTTATTAATTACAGAAATGACGATTCATTAAGGACATCACACTATAACATTCCAAATGTTATATTTAGCAATCTAAAATGCCGATCGCTCAATATGTCGATACAATGACATCATCGTCGACAGGATGAGACATGCGGAACGCGACAAGGTGTCTCCAAACGAATAGGACAAGCAGGATGAGCAGTACGGTTCTTCGGGTTCTTCACACGGTGAATCGACGATCAGCGCTAATTTAACGAGGTATAAATAAAGCTGGAGGGCGTGGAGGGCTCGAGATGGAGGAAGCTGGAAAGACTTTGAGTAGGGTTCACGAGGAGAAGCAGAAGGAGGAGGATGGCAAAGGGGGAAGGACGCGCTCTCGGGAGTCTGGCGGCGAGATAGAGGTGGTTGGACCGAAGGCTGGTTAGCTGTTTCGGAATGACAAGTTCATTTTATTAAGACGCCTTCAGCCGCATTATGGTAGTCACGTGTTATTCGCGGATCTGCAGCCGACCGGAGTTACCCATATTCTCCGCGAGCGAAAAGCGTGTGCGTGCGTATGTGCGTGTAACCGTGCACACGCATACCATCGCAACGACACGGTCCACGAGCGAGCAACTCAGGAACAGGAGGGAACATATATGAGTGCCGAGTGTGAACGGATATGTCGCCTTCTTTGATGTCTCCGTCTACCCCTCCAACAGCAATGAGGACGACGACGACGACGACGATGACGACGATGACGACGACGACGACGACGACGACGACGACGAAGAAGACGACGAAGAAGACGACGAAGAAGACGACGACGACGACGACGACGACGATGAAGGAGAAGAGAAAGAAGAGAAACACGACAATGACGAAGAAAGGCTAGCTGCTTTCCGTCTATCTTTTTTTCTCGCAGTCCCGTTCCCTTCTTTGACCTGTTCCTCTGCTTCTCTCTGCACTCTTCTTAGCTATTCATTTATTTCTTTCTTGCTTCGGTGTTCGATAAATGAGGTCGGTCGAGGACTATTACGTCTTATACCCTGGAGTATGTATTCTTCCACCACAACTTTCGCTACAAACGATGGCCGTTCGGTTATCTCTTTTTTCGAATGTTTGAAAATTAGAAAAACGTGAGAAATTTCAATTAAATTTGACGAATATATAGTATATACTTTCTAAAATCAAGACACGTAAGATAATTGCAAATGCAACAGTATTTTTAGGAAGATATTACAATTGCACTATCTTTGGTAACCAATAGAATTTATCATGACGCAATGTCTGTACGCAAATCGTAACAAGTTCTCGAAACAATAATAGATTATTAAATCATAATTGTAACTATTATATAAATTCTAATAATACAATTGATGAATTAATAACACCGAAAACTGAAAGATTAAATGATTCAGTGTTTAAGATTTCTTCAGCCATACCATTAGACATCTGCGAATAATCGTCCGAGTACAATTATCTGTTATACCTTTCGGCGGGACTGTCTTCATGGCGTTTATTACGCGAATGAAATAAACCGCTTTTACCACGCTTCCTAAATAGCGTCATATTTCCCGGAGTAATGTGACGACGGTTAAAAAAAAAAAAAAAAAATACTTGAGTGGATGCGAGGAAAAATACGAGCACGGCCGCGGTCGCGCGACAGCTTTTGATAAAAGATCGCGACGGAAAAGATGACGACAGTACCAATTCGGCTTTCGGCCGGTACTGGAATAACTCTGACAAAGTAACCCTATAAATACGCGCCCGTGCGGGGTTCCTCCTTTTTTTCCCTCCTCTTGTCCCTCGGTATCGGAGGCAGAAAACATTCCTATCGTCAGTCCGGGACCTGCGACTCGTCCTCTCTCTGTCGGTCGCACGATGTATCCTCCTTTTCTTCATCGTCCCGTGATCTTCCTCGACATTACCTTGCGCATTCGCGCAGAAGGGGTCCTGCGGCCCTTCTTGTATCTGATCGAATCGGAGGGGCGTCCTTCTCTTCAGCCGAAGAGGTAAAGACCGTCTTCTTCTTCGTCTTCTTCTTTTTCTTCTTCTTCTTCTTCTTTTTCTTCTGTCCTTTCTCCTCTTCTTCGAATGGAATACGACCGATACGTCACGATAATTCCCCCGCATATCGGCTGGTCATTGTGCAACGACTTTTTGGAGCTTCCCACTATCGACATCCCGCGGATATCACGTTGTGTTATTTCAATATCTAAGATATCTGCGAGTCGCTTCAAATACAAGTTTGTTACATGTCTGAATTATAACGCCCAATTTTAAATGATTTAAAATGTTATTTGTCATTTCGTCATATATAAATTGTTATTACTTAAAAAATATAATTAGTAATACTATAATTAATACTATCATTTTAATTTTTCTATATTTTCCTGACACATTAGAATTAATTTACAAAATTAAAGGAGAAAGATTAGAAATATGGCATGAATTAAAAATGTATAATAAACATATGTACAATAAAAAATATAATAAAATTGCTCTTTGTATTTCAAAATAAAGACGTCTTCGAATAAATTATTCGAAAGTTTTATTTTATTTAATCTGTTTATCTTATTTTATTTATTTCTGTTTATTCTCTAATTGTATTATAGCTATATTAATGATATATCTTTAGAAAATCGTATAAATTGCTTGCATAAATAATTATAAGTATATATCAAATAAGAGAAAGATTCCTATTTTCAAAAGTAAGTAAAGCAAAAGTAGTGCAGGAAATCGCGTTCTATCTTAAATTTGTAAATGGATATTGATTAAGAAAAATTACATAAACAACAAACTTTAAAATCAGAGGCAGAAATCATGTCACTTTTTATTTTTAAGGAAAAAAAGCAGAGAAAAATATACACTGCTAAATTTTCGCATTTCGCGAATTTTGGTTCCTTGGCGGTGCCATTTTTTATTATAATATACGATGAGAAAGAGAAAATACGGTAGAAAAACGAGAAACAGTTCGCAGAATAAGACAATTTCGAAGCCGATATTATGAGCGAGTCTCAACTTCAAACTCCTCTTTGAGATCTTTACATCTTTTACGACCATCCGGCATTTTTCTTTCGCACAATTTTCACCGATGGCCATGAAATTGTTGTTATCGTCCTAAAACCGGTTTGCTCTCTTGCGAGTGTATCCGCACGGTCTTTTAATTTCCATCTCCTTGTATCGTTTCGTTCGCTACTGCGCCCGTAATATCGAATTCCCACGTGTGTTAAATTTTCACGAGGATGTATAGGATTATTTTTAATATGTGCAAATTGTATATAGATAAAAATATCAGTATATGGAGTTAGATCGAAAAAAAATTTTAATAGAATGAGCTTATGCCCCAAGGAAAATATAGCGTTAAATTAGAGAAATGGTGTTGCACAACCATCGTTTACATACAATTAACTGCGAAAATAGAAACTAAACCACTATATTTCATTAATGTCATTCTGTTACGCAATTATAAATTAACCGTACAATATCGTTAAATATTACACACACAAATTAATTAAGGAAATTAATATCGGGATGAAATAGTATCGTCAAATTGTTACTATTCTCTACGTATGCTTTTCTGTTTTTCATTTTTCTCTCTTTTATTATTGTACTTGTAATTAATAACAAATACTAAATTTATATATCAATGTATATTGTCTTTTTTTTTTGTTTGAACTTAAAAAATATGCTTGCTTTCGTTTTTCAGAAAAAGGGAAAACGCTTGTATGCACATAACGTGTAACTATTGTTACACTGATGCAAATTAGACGGTTTCCACGTTCACGTACTCGTATAGAGCGTACACGTTCTTTTTTTTCCATGCGATAGTGTGCGTGTGAAGTGTCGTCGGAGCGCAGGTGTGGGCGTGATCACCTGCTCTCGGACTCAAACCTTTGCCCTCCCGCTGCTTCCATCCGGCGTGGCTAGTGGTATTTTGCTCGGTATTTCGCCAACACGCCAGACTTAATTTTATAGCGAGCTTTTCGGCGCGCGCCAGCCTCTGGGAAATTCTGGAGCGACATATACGAGCGGATTGTGTTGTCACCGACAAGAGCACACGGTTCTTACTCGCGTGGAATGCCCGCGATGTGCAAACACCGCGTAGGCGGGATTTTGTGAAAATCGTTATTCCCATAGCTAACAACCAGGAAGTTCTTTCGAGAAAGATTATTTAACTGTAAAAAGACTTTTCTAAAATAACAGCTGAGACTATCATGGCGAATTTAAATTTTTTTCGAAAAGTAAAAATGTATCGCATTCCTAAGAGAAAGAGTTCTTTGAAATTGTAAAGCTAGCACTAAAGATCTAGTTAATGACATCAAGATATATACTTTGATATAACTATCTTCTTTTCTTTAAATCTCATCTTTTTACTGCTCCTGCGGAAAGGAATTTCATTGATGTGAAAGCTAGATAACATTAAATCCTTTGGTGAAACAAGGTGTGAATCTCGTTTATGTTACTCTGTTCATTGCTGTACACGGTGTTAAAAGCTGATGCTTGTAAATATTATATACGTTATTACAGCGTAAGTGTACAACGAGAGATTTACACGCGTTATTATCTCCAACGATGGAACTTTTTTAAGTAAGCCGGGTCATTGATTCATCTCTAACACTTTTGTGTCAACGATAAGTTTCTCCCATACTACCGTAATACGTTAGAAAGAATTAACATCACGTTAACGAAAATAGATTCATGAATTACTTAACGCGACGTCTAAATTTTGTTAACTCGTGCAATCAATGCAATTTATTACATTTTTTCCAACAATTCATTAACGTTAATATATAATTTTTTCGCACTTTATACATATATATTGTTTCTCATCTTCCCCATCTTTTTTCATCCACGATTTCAGTCCCTTTTCTTTTAATTCTTCGCCGCCGTTCCCTCGTCCATCGTTTCTCCTCTATCTCTTATTCCTTTCTTTTTTCCTCGTTTCTTTCCACCGCTTACATGCGCCATATCGAAGCGCGGCAGACGAAAGAAACCGTGACGCCGCAATTAGCGAAATTGCTAATTTACAGCCTTTTTAATCAAATTAATGAGAGGGTAGATGCGCACTTTTATGCCCCCGTCCAGTTATTTATGGTTTATGGTAACTGCCCGAAACGGACCCGCGTCCATCGGTCGCGGCCGAGACCGGAGCCTTACGGCCGACCCCCATATGAAGTTCGCTTCTCGAACGGATCGCCCTTTCTTCTTTCGCAGGACTTTGCTCGTGCGCCATTCCTACGTTCTTTATCACTTTCTTCTCGTCCTCTTGCCCACCCGCTTCTTCCTTTTCCCCTTCCGCGTCTGACCGGCCAAAAGCGGCTTTACGACTGTCTAATTAACGGCGTGTCCCAGCCACAAGAGATCACCAGCTTATAATTTTTTGTCATCCACCTCCCTCAACACATTCCTTCGTTGTATATACACGTCCACGCGTTGCCTCTAAAGCGTTGAGGCAATAATAATTAAGACACGTATGCAGTAGGAAAGAACTAACAGCTCGTAATGGTAAACGTAAAGTTTAGAGCAATGTTGTGCAATAAGAGGTGCAAAAAATGTATAAGCTGACGAATCTATCCAAGAGAGAGTGTCCAAACTAGAAGCCGTTATTAAGTTATTTTCTATCACTCGTTTTTCTCGTCGTATTATTTGTTGAGCATTTATTATTCGTATGTTTATTGTGATAGTAATTAACACACACTCAAGGAATAACGGTAAAGGCCTATCAGAATTCAGACGTGAAGCATTTAATGAAAGCGATGTGGCCGTGACTATACGACGTACCCACTTTTGACGTCTCGCACTCGAATCTAGAAACAACAACACTCAAAAATCAACTCGGCCTTTCCGCATTGGGCAACGGTCGTTGTCGCGGGATATCAGTCATGCTGCATTTTCTCTTTCTCGCACGTTCGATGTATTAGTCTCTTCGGTCTTGTACAATAATTTCCTACGATATTACCTCACGCCCACCATATCCTCCGCCACGATCAGGCGGTACCTCTCTTCCTCATCCTCGTTGATTTTCTTTCGGTCTTCACCTGCCGTTGTCACCCGTAATCGGCTATACGGACACCGACGATGTCCATGTAGATTTCTATTTAACGGTGTGTCCGGAGCAAGAAAGAGATTTCTTAGATGGCTCATAGTGTTTTTACGTCGCGCAGCAAGAACGTCCTCGCAATGTGTATATCCGTCCGTATAGCGGTATATACAAGTCGCTGAATGCACCGTGCAGATGCTCACCGGCTAAAGGCTTTCCTCTCGCCGGAGAGAACGATCTGCCAGGAATGGATCAACGACCTCCGACATACGATGCCTATTTATGGGCGAGTAAAGCTAGACCTGATCTTCGCCAAAGAGGCGAGATGTTACGAAACATATTAGCGAAACAATCCCCACATTTGTGGTAACATATTATTATCTCAAAAGCGCGGCTTATTTTCATTTGACTGTATTTGATGTATTTAAATACATCTCATGGTATTTGATTATATTTAAATAACGAATATATCATATTGTAATAATTATATTGTGATGATTCGGTATTATAAGAATGAATTGTTATCACACACATTGTTAGTTTTTTCTCACAAGTAGCAGAATCTCTTGATAATAGATTAATACGCGCAATCTGATACTATGCTTCTGGAGAATAATCACAAAAGCGATCCTCAATCGAGAGTCGAGAGAGGAATCATGAGAGGACATGGCGTTCGATAATAACGCGTGGGAGAGCGGATCGAAGCTAAACAGTAAATAAGGAGAGAGGAGGACAGATCAAGTAAAGGAAGATGAAACATGATAGAGGGAGGGAAGTACAGAGAGTAAGAGAGAGAATCGGGCTTGGAACCGGGCTGGACTTTGATGTACTGTCAGGCAGACATCGTAAACGCATTAGTTCCCGGTATATGCCGGTATATGCCGCGCGCTCGTGTATGTCCCTACCCCCTGCGCGATTCCGTTATAGACGTTACCTTCCTATCTGTCGTTCATCGGTGCGTCTCTGTGTGCACAGAAATACACGAGCGAGTTCGTGGGAGCCGTACAGAGAGACGGAGAGACAGACGTGCGGTTTCGGTTCCACGCAACAAGATCTCGGTACATACCGCGCGCGGATAGGCGAAGCACGGAGCGAGGGCGAAGTCGAACACGAGGAGTGATCGATGTTAGATTATGATGCGGATGGTTTGCGCACCGAGAATGGTAAAGAATATCCGGCTAACAAGGCTAACATTGGTTCAGTCGGTCGATAGCGTGTGCGGTTCCGCAAGACAGTGAGAGTTCGTCCATTTACGTGAGAGAAATACATCCCGAACAATACGCGAATGCGCAAGGACTAAAGACTCTATAACAGAGTCTGGTTACAAAATGACAAACTTTTGATTAGCCCGTCGTTTTTATCAACTTCAATAACATAGAATAAGAGTAAAACAGTATAAGTTAGAATGAAATAGCATACATATGTATATATATATATATACATATATATATATATATATATATATAGAGAGAGAGAGAGAGAAAGTCTCCTTCCTCACTCTTGTTTTGAAAGTTAATCATCAGGCCAAATTCCAGACTCTGTTGTAGAGTCCCTAACAAGGATACATCTACAATGAAAGGCTTTGAATCTCATTCGATGAAAAGGTGTGTTCAACAAAATTTTTCAATTCTTTTTATTTCATGCCTTAGGCACCGAATGTTTACGTTCCGAGATCGCGCGAAACGATGGCAATAATTCTCGCGTAAATCTCGTCGATTCTCGTTATCACATTTATCGCAGCCGAGATGGTAAAGTACGCAAGGTTAATCACAATCGCAGCTTTTACTCCGTAGCTCCCAACGGTTGTACTATACCGCCTTCCTCGGTATATGAAGTCGATGCTTAAACACGATACGTAAGCGGATACGTCTTGTAGCGAACACTAGGCACGTAATCGATTCTTTGTCGATGCACTGAAAATCCATGATAACCATCAGGAATAGAAAAAAAATCGTGTATTAGCTTATATTCGATGATTATCGGCTACGGCAATTAGGTGATTCGGTACTTGACCATTTTACATCCGTGTTCCATCATGTTGCGAGGTTACCTAGAGTTGCCTCGTGATAAGACAAGACATAATGGGCACAAGTAAATAAGAGATGTAATGTAATCTCGCCACACACTATGCGGACGAACGGCGGAGAGAACTCCAAAGGTACATTCGAACACGAGAGAGAGGTGATCGATGCTAGATTATAAACACGACCGCTACGGGCCGCGCTACGAGAATTGTAAAGAATGTTTGACTAACAAGGCTAACACGGGCCCTCGCAGAGCGATACAGTCGCGCGCGACGTATCGTCCGGAAAATAACAACGCGATTGTGCCCATAATAGATATCGAAGAGGATGACCCCACGTGACCTCTGCGTGACTCCACCTGGGTGCGCGGGGTCACGTCAATCAGCGGGATCCAAGTGGATGCTGATCCATCCGCGATCGCCAAAGGTGATTTGATAAAGTGCTTGTTACTACGTGACTCGGTGGTCGCCACGCATCTATTCAACGCCGAGAGTGGATCATCGTGCCGATATACACTGGTAGCGGAATGGCATTAAGAAATGCGCGAACGATCGATTCGACGAGCGACGAGGCAGCTGCACTTTCACAAGGATTCTTGCAAGTGCAGGAGTTGTTGGATTTAACAGACGCAAAGTCTGTGGGAATAATGAAAATAACAACGTAACGGCAATATCGGTGGCAATAAAATTACTGCTTCATTCACAGTCTAAAGTCCATGGCACATAGAGAGAGAAAAACGTAAGATAGTAAGATGTAAGCAATGAGCGAATCGGCTAATTATAACGGAATGTAAAATGTAAGATGTAAGATTATTGCCCTACGTTTTCTACAGTGATTGGCCGATTCGCTTACTGCTTATATCTTACTGTCTTATATTTTTCTATGTGTTTCTAACTTAAGAGTCTGAATCCCAAACTAGGAAGCTTCGCCGGATCCATCGAAAACTTTTTTCTCGCGCTTGATAACGGGAAATATATAAAATAGTTTATAATTAATATGATACTAAGTTCTCTCGTGCTAAGTGCGTGCAGTAAATATTTCTTATGATTATTAAATTGAGCACGTTATAACGCTGGAAAAGGTATCGAACGATAGTGGCGTGATAAGGTCAGCGTTTAATTAAAGGATCTTCTGACCTTACCTGTGACTCGAACTTCACGTGCACAGTCACGCATCAATCAATGATGATAGACGACGATGATTCGATCCATCCGCGTTCCACAAAGGCGACTCGCTATCGTGTCGCCGATACTTCCTTGACGCGTTAGCAGTTAACCTGTGTGTCACATCTTCGTAAGACACTCGCGTATACAGTCATGACTCAGCGGATGAAGCATCGCACAACTATGTAAAATTGCATCACAATATTATGCACCGAGAATTTGATTGAATCAACTAATCTCTTGTTTGAAGCAAACAAATCCTCGATTGATGCAATAGAATAATTTGATTGAAGCAAAAAGTTTGATTATTGTACATTTTAATTGATTCAATCAAATGAGATTCTCAGTGTACACGGAAAGCTTTCGCTAAAGTATTCAAAAATTTAATTACATATATAAATATAGATTTGAAAATAATTTTATTAGACCATCAAAATAATTATATAGGATGCTTAAGCTGGAACATTAAAACTTTTTGCAATATTGTTTATTATTGTTTGAACGTGCATAATAATTTTGATAGTCCAATAAAATTATTTTCAGATGTTTATTTAGATAAATTTTTTTATACTTCAGCAAAATTGTTCTTTCTATATTAATATTATTTTAAATACACCTTAATCATTAACTAATTTTCTTATCATTTCATTTTTCTTTTCAAGATCTCTCTCAAAAACTTCATCTCCTCAAAAACTGATAATAAATTACCGGTCAACAACGTCATATAAACGTTTATATTAATATCTTTGAGAGATCTATATACAATAATCTACGACTTGACGCATCGATTTGAAACGAAGCGTTTTGCAATCCACTCGTAAGTTCATCCCGGAGATTGCGCATTGATCAATGACCGCGGACGACGACGCGATTTATTCGAGTTCAACGGAGCCATCTGTCGAATGCCGATTATTAATTTATCCGCGTTACGAAGTCGTAAAAATACCGGAGTCGAACACAAACTGCTGACATATCGCTGGCTGAACGGGGCATTTCGTGAGCCACGCGAGAACGAGAGGTCGTCGCATCCATCAGCGATCGTGGACGATGAAGACGTGACCTGTGCGATTTCGATGTGGCCAGTATTGATCCTTCGACTCGTTAACAGTTAACTATCCGTTCGCGTACAAAGCTCTGTATGCGTTATCACAGTGTGTGAGTCACCGAACGAAAGTCTGTGAATCGCGAGGCAAGATTTATTCGCCTGCACGGCGGCATGATTCAAACGTATCTATAAAAGGTAAAGACCAATAACGGTAACTAGCTGTATTATATTTGCAGTAACGTGAAAATCTGGGGTTAACAAAATAGTATTCGAATAGTGCCTTTCGCGTGACTGTGGCAGAGAACCGGGAGGATCACGCGTCGATCGATGATTATAGATGACGACGTGATACATTAGTGATCAGCGTATTATCTTCATCTTTGATCTCTTGGACTTGTAGCCGTTAGTCTGTGACACATATACCCAGGGTGTGATTAAGCGAACGAATGGGAAACGTATTGCTATTTCAAAACATTGGCGGATATTCAATTCATTTTCATCTAGACAAGACTAAAGGTGAATTCTATTATACCATATCTTATTGCGTAACATTAATATATTAGCGTACGACGGCTCACATACACATACAAATATTAGATGTATATTATTGACAGTTACTAAAGAATCAGTCGAGGCTAATTTTATCAATGCTGATTAAAAAAAAAAGAAACTTAAATTGTGTTGCATCAGACTAGTAACATATTTCCTGCTGCATCTATACGGAACAACACCTGAAAGGCGGCTAACGAGCCACCTATTATCAGCAAAAATTGCACTACTGTAAACACCGTATATTAAATTACCGACATTACATGCCGCCGTACAACTGACGGGATACCAAATGGAGTAACAAATCGGGTGTCAGGCATCAGCTCTCTCTACTTCTCTCAAGTAGCAGACGTCACTCATGCATCGGGATCCGTCCGAGTTCGGTATCGTTGGTATTGAACACCGTCGGCTCGTTAGTTGTTAATCTCCGAGAGCGAAGTGAGGCGAGATGTACGCGTCGTCGTATGCGACGTGATTCATCGCGAGAAACTCGGTAGAATCTACGCGGAACTGGCAGCATGGTAGTGCTGGGTGATCGCCGAGGGAGCCTTCTGTTCGTACACGACATGCCGGAGAGAGATCCTCATTGTTGGAAAACGCTAAGAAAGCTATTGCGAGAGAAAGAGAGATAGAAAGAGAGAGTTGCCAGCGTTGCAAAAATCGTACACGACCGTTACTGGTCACTGACGGCGAATCCGATGTGATGCCATCGCAACGAGCATCTCGAAGCGAGAGAAAGAAAGGCTGAGAGGGGGAGAAGAACACGATACGAATCGTCTCGTGTCTGAGTTACGGCCGACCTGGTGCGACCTCGGATTATGAAGGTTATTGCCTCCGCGAGTATACTAATTAGCGTGGATATATACTATGCGCCTATTACGGTAAACACCGTCGAGAATTTTCGCGTGATCCGCAGCGATCGGTACACAGAACGTGAACACACGTTTATACACATACATGTTGCTTTCGCTTCCTCATCGCCGCGAGTGACGCTAGTTGACGATAATTGCGCGATTTTTCGCCTGATGATCAATACTTAAATAAATGTCAAAGTACTCTTATCATGACAGATGATGAAGGAGATAAATCAACCGAGAATATATGATAGTCACTACTCACGTTTTCATATAGTATGTGATGTTAATTACCATTACGTTAAAGATATTATCATATTTCTTTTTCTCATGCACTCGCAAAAGACTTTTAGGCATTTATGGACGAGCTATATGGTATTCTTGCGGAAGCAAATTTGAATTTTTACCTCGACAGAGAAAAAGTGTAGATGCCAAAGAGTTAACAACGTCCACGTCCTTGCAGATCAGATCTTACCGCTACTTCTATCGTCGCGCCGCGCAACGATGCCAAGTAACGCGCCACGAAGAGCTTGCCTGTGATTAGAATCGAAGAATTTCCCTCAATAGACGCGCAGATCCGTTCGTATCTACAGGTGGTTAGTACCGTCGAGTTCGTCTTAGCGGACCGGTTCTCGGGATCTCGAGGCTCATTGCTCCTCGCGAAGCCTCTCTGTTACGCCGCAATGGGTGCTACCACGACTCGCGTCGTGCATCACGAGGAAACGTAATATCCAGAAGGAGTCCCGCGGTTGTGGCCCTTCGACGTTCGCGACCACCGGTCGCCAGCGAGCACACATCGGTCTGACCGAGAGCTGCCCACCGCGTCGGTCGGTTTCGGTCGGCAGTACGGCCATTTAATATGGCAACGCGCTCGCCGGAGACACTGACAGATCTTGGCAATTAATAAAACGTTTCCCTGCTTATTGTCGTGGGGCTACTTGGTTATGCTCCGTGGGCTACCCTTTTCAATGTTACGAGCACGTATATACCGAAGCCTCTTCCCTTTCTCCCTCTGTCTCTCTTCCTCTTTCGCCTTTTTCTCTATCGTAGCTTCTTTCCATCTCACTCGCCATCTCTCTACTCGGCTTCAAGCTTCCGTGCCGCACGACCGACACGATGTACCGGGTGTGCCGCGGAAAGGCAAGCCTGCACACAGAGGCGCGGCCGCGTTTTGAACGGACGCGTATTAATTGCCCCGCGGTCCGGAGCTGGCACTAGTGGATGTCCTCGTGTCGAGTTTCCGCCCTGGCGATTGTTGCCGCGCTAAGACTTCTGCCCGTCGTTGGCGAGATAACGAACAGCACCCGTTACTGCTGCACGTTCGAGGGACGTTTCGGACCTCCTAGGTTCGCGAGATCGTCCGATTATATCAATTCTCCGCAATTCTGGCGCTTGACGCCAGGCAGTCGTGACCTGGACGAGAATCAGTTGAAACTAGACAGACACTGTGGGATCTTATTTTATCGCGGAGTAAAATTTTATCGCATATATCATAGAATTTTTCTATTAAAAATGCGCATATGTCGTTTGTACATGTATAATTCTCTTGCAATTTGAGTTCTTTTTTTTGCATAAATTTCACTCTCAAATTTCTTCCTTATTTTTCAATTTTTATTGAATACGGGTTATCACACACTTGAGTTGAAAAATTATTTGGTAAGGCGATACAAATGTTGGAAAATAATTCTGAATTTTTTTATATTTTTTGAAAGTCTAGAATAGTAAAAGAAAAAAAAATTGGGTTGGACAAAAAAGATTTAGATTGTAGACGGAGGGTGAATTTCAAAGATTGTACTATTAATACTATTGTAATCTCTAGTTGAAAATAATGACAATATAAAAAACAATCTTCCATATTATTGAAATATTTACGTGGGAAATAAAGCTTAGTAAATACAAATTTATGAAGAAAAACTTGTTCTAGTTATTCGACGAAGCGAATTTTATGATTATAGGAAACCAAGATGCCGCAGAAAACAATTCGAAACATTATATACAATGTGCGGTGGCAAAAACCGTTGTAAGAATAGCTGACTGGTTTCCACCGAAAGACGCACAGATACTTTCGAAAGAGGAAATTACGTCGGACTTTGCGATGTACCGCTAGAAATGATCTTGCCGTTACAAATGCCCATTCCACGCTTTTCAAAGCGAATGATTATTGCGAGTAACCTGCCCTGATTCCCGCGATCGTAGCCTTGAACAATATTATGCGATTTTCATCAAATCTTTATTTCCATCCGAGTCACTCATTTCAAGAGACAATGTGACATATTCAACTTCATGCGACATACATCTCTCAAGACTGTTTCCTTTATATATTTTCCTTAGACAGACGTTGTTCACGAAAATTTATTTCAAGCTCTTTAATAAAGTTATTTCAGATGTAACATTGTAAAATCCAAAACGAATAATAGTGACATTTTCTTAATTAATATGACTGAGCGTTTCTTTCTTGAAAGAGATTGTCACATTGGGTTTTCTCAAGTGTAACGACCAGTTGCAAGCCCAAAAGAAAGGAAAGCAAACGACCATGGCCGAATATAGATCAAAGATTTGACGTACTTTACGATTGCCGTCAGCTGACATACTTTGCGTCCGAGAGTCTCAAGTGTTCCACCTTCTTGCGGAGTTAAACGGCGAGTAAACGCTATTAACTATTAGAAGTTTGCATTTACTTCGTCAGTGCTAGTTTCGGCCTGCCTGTGTCGGCGATTCTCTTTTCACTGAGTTTACATTTTCTTGGCCTGCATACTTAACGACGAAAACATTAAACGTCAGTTTGCGTCTCCGTTGGAACTATATTCGCGCTCAACCGTTGGATATCGCAAAGATATGTATATTTGTAGAACGCAATGACTTTATATGACGAAAGGATTGTGTATGTTTGCAAAGAGAAATTTAAAAAAAGTGACAGTGAGAGTCCGATCGTCAATCATACATCAAATAGTACACTGAAAAAAAAGATTGACTGAATATGGCATAGTATTTTTAATAGGTTGCAGCAGCCAATTTTTGGTTGCGTTAGCCTATTAAAATCGTATACTGACATTGTAGGCTATCGCAACCAAAAATTGGCTGCTGCAACCAAAAATTGTCTGCTTCAGCTAATTAAAAATGCTATATATATATGCTACATATTTCACCATTTAATTTGCAGCAGCCAATCTTTTCTTTCAGTGTAGGCACTACAAAATTCGACAACAAAACAATCGATATATTGAAATAAATAATGTAATTAAACTTCTTAAAAATTTTCATCAGAGAATATTTATTATCATAGCCTCATTCTCATGAAGTTATACGACGTGTTTCGCAATTACACGGACAAATGTGGATTATTTGAAGATAAGCTAGTCGCGTCGAGCGAAGCGAACGTGAACGTTACAACAGAGTGAACAGAGTGGATTCAATTGCCGCCGATGACAGTGATACGAATAGCCATTGTCGCTTTGGATACCGAAGATCCACGGCTTCGCCTTTTACGTTCGTCTTGCACGTCGGTGACGCCGGCAAATAAGACGTCGTATCATTAACAGAGACATTTGCGCTGCGCTTTCACACCAAGTTTCAAGTGGGCGATGAAAAACGTGAGATTATAAATTAAGACAGAGAGAAAAGAAGTTTAAACGGAGATAACGAAGACGACAAAGAGTGCCGTGAGCCATGAGAGAAATCGAGTCGTCCTGGTCGAACTCATGTTTCGGTTGTCTTTTTACCTCTTTTATGCTTGCACGTTAATGTCGTCAGACGGTGTGAATTCCCGTCGTTGAATATTTGCACATTAATCCGCTATCCAATATATTCCCCGCTGTGTTATCGATACATCGTGCATCCTCTCGTCTCTTAATCTAATATTGGAGGATTGTAGCCACATCATTACGAACGATATTCGTGCCATATCGCGATACATAGTGCCGAAGTTGAGTTTGTAAATCGCCACGATCAGTAATCAATTTTTAAAAAAATAAAGATCTCAATTGGAGATAACGAAGACGTCGACAGCAAGAACGGTGGGCGGAAAATGGACCTAAACTGGTTCGTCTCGAATCGCTTACGTGAGGACGGGAGATATTTGTCAGATACGAGAATTCGCGGCAGTAGACAAGGTCGTATCGTTTTACAATGTTATGTCGCGCGGTATCGATGCGAATGTGAATCGAACTCTTTTACGATGCCTAGATCTAAGCTGTTAGCGTCAGCGGTGTTAAGCAACGCTATATCTTATTACGTACGCCGATCGGTATCTCACCGTGCTCCAGTGGGTGTCGAAGAGTAGGATCGGTCTATTGAGACATTCAATTCATGAAATGACACCGACTCTCACAATCAGAGGAAGGTAGAAGTGTATATGAAGAAGTGATCGAAGAAACTTCGACTCACTAGATAGCTATTTTGCCATTTCATTCAAACGATAATATCACTGTTGTACCGTTATGTATTTAAAGACACAAACTTTTATTGCAGTATGTAAGCAAAAACATTTCTGCTTTAAACACGCTAATTAATTAAGACAAATAAAAGATTTTAAAAATGTTTAAAGGTTTTAAAAATTCTATATTTAACAGGCAATTAATACGTTTGATAAACTTGTATTGCAACAAATATTTCATTGCAATATGTAAGCAAAAACGTTTCTCTTAAATATGCTGATTAGTTATGAAACAAATAAAAAAATTCTAAAAAATTTTAAAGCTTTGAAAAATTCTATATTCAACAGGCAATTAATATGTTCGATAAACTTGCCTTGCAACAAGCATGATATTGGGATGATTGGTGCCATTCAGTTGTTGCAAATTGGAACGAATGATTTGTATTCTTTCTAGATTGAGAGAATGCAGGGAAGATACGAAATGAGAAACGAAGTTGAAAGAAAACGAGGAGAACGAACGACAAAGAGTAGTGGTGGGTGGAGAAAGAGAGGAAGGACGAAGCTGACCTGGACGCTGGTTCATTTCGAGTTCGGGATTCGGGAATTGGTTATGAATAATGCAAGCGCTCTTCGAGCGTCCGGCCGACCGGCTGGAGATCGAATCCGCGCCGGTCAAACGGAGGTTCCGGGTGAGAGGGTTGGTCTCCCGGCTTTAAACGCGAAACGACGATGACAACGACCTCAGTCTGGCTCGGTTCTGTTCCGGTTGTCTCGCGCGGTCTCTTCGTCGTCCCGGTGTTCATCGCGGATGACGATCTCGCGAAGTAACGATTTCGGAAACGGAATCGACCGACGTGGCGTTTCGGCCACGATCGAAGGTACCCGTCGATGTCTCTCGACCGATGAATAATGCATCTACTTCGAGCGAGTCGGCGATCCTTTAGCGTGCCGTTATTGCGGACATCTTCTGGGATTACAATAGGAAGTAGCGGAATATTAGACGGTTTCGCTTCGCGGGATATCATCGGTGGGAATGCAGTCGTATGAAAGTCAATGATCGAAAGACGGCGAATATGTAGTAAGAAGAGGAACTCGAAGTTAAGCATGATTATGTTGATGCATGCGAGTTTCTATCTTTTCACTTTTGATACAAACATTCAGATGCGTATGTTACGCATACATACACAATAACAGTAGAAATAATATTTCTTCATACAGTACGAATAAATGCAATTACATATTTTAATAGTATTTAATAGTATTATTTGTAAACGTCATATGTCTTTGCTATTAACTTTGTTACTTCTGGCAGAAGAAAATTATAGGAGCGGGAATACATACATTTTTCGTGAGTGAAATTTTCCCTTGACCGTTTCAATTAAATTAGGAATTGACGAAACTGGACGTGCGCTTTTCGTCGCGATTTAATGCAATTAACTAAATGCGTGTCCACCGTACATCGAGTGCAAACACTACCAACGTGAGTACCTTTGGAAGCGACTCTGACTCACTGACTGAGCGATTCGCAATATTCACATTGATCGAGTTGATGGATTCGTAAAAACGGAATTTATTCGTTCGATAAACAAACTGGCCCGAGATGTTAGAGTTTACAGTTTACCATCCGGTAATGGCAATTACTAAGAATCTTCTTTTCGATCTGACGGACAGATATTTTAATTCCTTTTCGAACATTTCACAGAAAGCGATCTTGCGTTTGCATGTTTTATTGATAGTTTGATTGCAAAAAAAATAGGTATTTTACGGTTGATATTTTGTATTAACCAAGATATACATAAACTGTGCAATATCAAAATATTTGAAATAGAGACAGCAAAAAAACAATATTTTAAATCAGATTAATTACATGTGTAACATATTTTTTATTAATACTACACTAGAAAAATATTAACAATTTGATGAATAATACTATATCTTTTTGACTGCGGCAAATTCAAATTTATAATTCAAATATTGCAAATATTGTACGATAGCTTTAGAGACACCTTGTATATGCAGTTTGTGAAGCAACTTCAATTTGCCCGTAAAACAGACGGTGTTGCAGGCTGACGGTCATAGAAAGGAAACAATTCTGCATTTTAATGTGCGGTAGAATCCATCGGTAGCCACAACACTTGTTCGTGTGGTTCAAGAAACGCGTCCATCAATATTCCAATTCAAGCGTCTCAGTCATCGGTTAATTTTGAATAGAGGCCTCATTTACGGCCTTCATGCTCATATATTTTCTATATGAATCCGTGCGTGTGTATGCAGAAGCTACAAAATCGCGCCGGACACGAGAATCCTCCGAATGTTCGACGCATGTCTTTCCGCTTCCTCGAACATCATATGTCGTGCTTTTCAAACTTTCTCTCTCTCTCTCTCTCTATCTTTTTTGCAATCCTAGTATTTGTCCTGGCGCATCAAGCTCTTTTAAAATTTTGCAATGCGAAAAAGAAGGGACAATTTCACTACTTTCAAGGTAAAACTCGTCCTCTCTGATTCGTTTGGATTCCTGACACGTCCCAGGATACGAATAACCAATACGAGGACACTGGACAATGCATTTGTGCCATTATAAAAGAAACATTGAAATATTGGCACGTCAGTTTTCGGTTGAATCTAAAATATTGTCGACCTTGTTTTCATACTTTTATGACAAAGGAAATAATTGTATTAAAAGAATAGGAATTTTCTTCAGATGGTCATAAGTTACGCCACGTGTATACGCGTAAGCATGCAGCCGTAGTTAGGCGTAACTCAAATCGACTTCAAAAGCGACGCTGACAAGCGCATGAATTCGACTTCTTCCGCATACTGACTTGCCACATAAACGCATTCGCATATGACTGTCGGCGCAAGCGGTATGCAAGTGTTGCAAAAGCGCAGTAGATTTGTGCGCAAAGACGAGGTGCTACGATAATATGTACACTTCGTTCCTTTCGCCGAGTAGAAAAAAGAAAAACCTGTCATAAATAATCGTCGCGCGGCCTCGTGAGTTTAATCGCACTTGAATTCTTTTGTGTCGCAACATATCAGGTAGATATATGGCGTTTCTAATGGAGACGCCAGCAACTGCAAAACTGCCATTTCTTCGTTCTGACTGCGGAGTCGTCATCGGAACGATTTCAAAAGAGTTTCTGTAAAAGCGAGTTCTTCCGCATACCATCAAGTACGATCTTGACGTATCGGGGACATAACACGTACCATTGAATGCGATGTAGACGGTTCGATCTGGAAGATGCCTGCATTTACGACACAATCCGTCTGTGAGCGATAACTGGTTTTTATGGATCGTCATCTTTTCTTTTTTTTTTTCTTTCATTCTTGCCCGGTTCATCCCGGGGTCAAATCGATTTCGGACAGAATTGGAGAAAATTTTATGCGACGGTGTGCCGGCCTCGGTCAGATGGGCTGCACCGCGAGCATATTGTGGCCCCTTTTTAGCGTGCGCCGTACGAGTCAGCTGGCCGCCTTCTCTCGGAATCTTTGAGCGTATGTATACGGGGTCGAAGTCAAAGCATCGGGCACTCGAGTAGCCGACCGACGCATTTCACACGTGTCAATCGCGACAAGATTTACCGTCGTTCGTGCCGTCCCCGTTCCCTTCGTTCACGTTTCGTTCACGTTTCGTTCACGTTTCGTTCGCGCGTCGTATATGCGTGCATGTCGAAGTAGTCTCTCGTCTCCATTCGCGTTCATTCGTCCGTTCGCCTTTCCCTCTCTCGCTTCGTAAATCATCCTGTACGCTTTACCTTGCGAACCATGGCGCGACGTTTACGGGTCCTACGCTTATTGGATAGGTCCGAGACGCGTTGCACTGCGTTATGGATTTTTACGGAATTAGTTGCGACTGAAATACTCGCGTAACGAGCGGGATGTGAAATTATACGCGAAAACCGGATGCAAACCGATTGAAACGGACGTCTTGAGAGGTATGATTATTTCGCGGCATGCAAATCTAGTTTGCGTAATGTAAAATGTATGCGCATAATTGGAAAGCGATTTCTAAATATAGAAATATAACTAGCGAGTTTTGAAGCAGCCGCGCTGTTTTATTTATAGATAAATTTATTTATTTATTTCTTCGTCAGAATAAATAAAAAGGATTTACTTTTGAGCTTCGTGTTATGAGCCTGTAAATGTATGAGAAAGAAGATATTTTCCGTTTTCTTGCGTAATCAATAAGACCCGTGCTTGCTTAAGAAGACTTCATTGTTCTTCGCACAGTTTCATGAATGTCGTAATATTTTCTTGCTTATATGCCATATATGTACAAGAATGGGCACGAACGGATCGCCGGAGATGGGCAGTAAACCTTCGAAGTGTGTGGCTTAAGTAAAGAATAAGAAATTGTAAGTTTGCAAGGTGATGACGTGTTTTTACGGAACTAACGGCGAAAAGCAACTATAAGTATTTTACGGCCTAATTTGTAATAGTATATACTCGCAAGCTTATTTACTGTTGATAATTAACGTGAAAGACGTTTTATTAAATTATTATTAAAGTCGATACTGAATAGAAACAGCAACGATAATTACGTTTATCTAAATGGAACACGACGATAAGTTTGAACAAGCAAATTTCGTAGAGAGAATCTCAGTAGAGATACATCTCGATCATCAGATATATGATGGTATTTGTGATACCACGCACAGTGCCGTTAGGAATTTCATCCGCGTTCCCACAGAAATACGTATAGAATATAATATGCACGAAAATTTCATGTTTTTCTTTTTATTCATATTTCCTCTTTTTTCGTTGACCTACGATTCGACCTGACGTCTCGATTGAAGATAGAAGTTAAGTAACTCGATTTTGAGTTTATAAAACATCAAGAAAAAAGTATGATTGAGCAAAAATAGAATGGTGGAATATCTGAAAAATTCATCGATATATCTCATACATTAGTAAAAAAAAAAAATTAACTAATATATCGCTTGATACTGCTCAGGTTAATATAAATTAAGCATAAAAAAAATTGATTTAAAAATTAATTATACCCTCTGTCTGCAATCTGGGTTTTTTTTGTCACAAGTAAAATTTCGTTCTAAAATTTCTTCGAAATAAAAGAGGTTGAAATTCGGTTACCTCTCCTGAATATCTTATTGTTAAAAACCTATTTAAATAACAGAGTTGTTTAAATAGTAATCTTGAATTTTTCCACATTTTTTGAAAACCTAAAAATATATTCCATGAGAGATAGTTTAGACTATAATATCTTATAATATGTGAAATTGTGATTGAACATATGTGTATCACATAATGTTTTAATTCTCAATAATTTAATGTTTAATTCGTAATTTAATGCATAATTGCTTCCATGTTTCGTTATTGTAAGCTACACGTCCAGGACACTTTGGAGTCACGTTAAAAGTTCGTTAAAAAAAATTTAATATGACGATAAGGCTCTTCAAGTAACATTAAGATCGACCTGATAAATTTCCTCGAGCGTAATGATCTTTCCCTACCAGCGTCAGTCGCTATCATGCGTCTTAAAAGAATCTCAGCCACGTCCGCCGTGAGATGAACCGACTCATCGCTCTCTGTGGTCCACCTATTCATACGAGGCTTTACAGTGTGTTAATGAAAAATGCGGCTAGTCAGCTGGCGTTCGTCCTTACCTATACCGGGTGGCCGCTTTCGCCATGATTGCTCGTCTGAAATTCTCATATACGAACTATCTGCAATCAGCACAACTTCGTATTAACTTCGCGGAAGTCGTTCCTGTCTGAAACGTTCGTTGTAACATGCAATTTCGCTAACCGAAGTCGCGAGGTATCCGACTTTCTTCACTTTCTTTTCTTATGTGCCGATATTGGATATCATTCCGAGAAGAAAATAGCAAGAAAGTATCGGAAAGAGAAGGAAGCCGTGGATACCAGACGTAAATGTTAAGAAATGATTACACGAACGCTCTTTAAGGAATGTCTTTTTGCTGGACTCTCTAGCGTCTGCAAAATGCTCAAGAGCATGTTCTTAACGTGTTTCTTTAAGTGAGCTGTTAAATTATCCATACTAATAAGAAGAGGCGCATATATGCGGAAGTTGGAAGGAAGAAGATGCATTCGATGAACGTGCCATGCACGTGTTATGTGAATTTGATCCCTCGAAACGCGATTCTGATTTCTTGCGAACAATCGCGCACCACGCCGCTTGAAAGGCGTCAGAATCGCACCTCTCGTACTTTATTATAACGGGCGATGATAGCTCAATTGTGCGAAACGTTAGATAAATTACTGTTTCGAATCGCTACGGCGAATCGCACGGATGGATAGAGAAGGATAATAAATCGTATGGCGGAATGGGGCACGATCGATGTAAGTATAATCGCGTTAGCTGTTTTCAGCGAAGGTAGAAAAATTGTATAGAATCGACGTAACAATAGCGTATATAATAAAGTATATAGCAGTATTATATACTGTCAAAAAGTAAATATTGTTCAAATATCTTATTAATTAATTCAAAGAAAGTCTCTCTTCTCTCTCTCTCTCGAAAAAAAGATATTATATAAGACATCAAAAGATAGTAAGGTTTTTTGATGTCACCCGGTGTATTGTGCACAAACAAATCTGTATATATGCATACTGGACGGCATATAAATGTCTACACAGATACCTAGGATAGATACCGAGTCTATACGTGATGGTACATAAAAGTGCACAAGAGATGCCTATCACCAGCGCGGGAAAGGCATAGACACCTGCATTATAAGCTTCTGCTTACCATCAGTATAGAATCCATTAATTGCCAGCTTTTCAAGTACGCTCGACCCGCGTTTTCAAGCTTATGAGCTTTGTATTTCCGATATTATATGTGTATCAACGAGGCTGAATGCGCACGCGAAATTGAATTTTTCGAGCTTTTAAAAATATTATATAATTTTTCTGCTGTTCTTTTGTAATGGTAGTCACGTTAATTTTGAAAATAATTTCAATTGTTTCAATAAATATGTACATGCATTGTGAGTTTACTTTTCTTAAATTAACATTTTACATTTCTATTTACTGAGTGAGAAGAAAATATAATAATTTTACATTTTATGAAAATAACTATTAAATATTTTTTTAATTTAGGAAATTATTCAATGATTGTATTAAATGCCAAGTGCCGTTATATTATAAAATAAACGTCATACAAATTATTTTTTTCTATATAATGTATTTTAAAGTGAATTTAATAAGTTTATATTGTTTAAATATGCGCATCTGCAAGCCAACAGCGCTTACATTATTGATGAATAACTACATTAATTACGTAGATAGGAAGTTAAAGAAATAAACTATGAATTTAATTACGGTTAAGTATAAAAATAAGAGCATTAAGAAATTTTTAATTTTCAAACGTGTTCCTGCTATTTCTAAAGTCTTTGTTCGAAGCGAATTATATGTTATATCTAATAAAATATTGTTATAGTATAAAATAATATTACAATTATTATAATTGTAATAATTTTTTAGATACAACAATTATAAGATATTACATTTTTCAGAATGCAAAAATTATTAAGTTATTTTAAACAGAATTCTGATATTTTTTAAAGTCTGAAGACTAGTCGCGTGTCTGTTAAAATTAATAATGATAGAAAGGATAATTATAAAAGAGCGAGAATGATTGGATGATGATCGTTCATAATCTCAAGAAAGAAGAACGAAGGGAAGAATGAAGAGTAGACTGAAGAAGTTCTTGCCGCGCGTTCGCACCGTTTCTCTCGTTTCCTCTTCCTTCGACGATCCAAGCGAGTCTCCCTTATTTTCCAGTTGGTTAACATCCGTGAACTATGAGCAAGTCCTTACGACCGGGACGCGAGAACAGGCGAGGGACATTATCAATGGATCTACCTTCTACGTACGCTTACGAGAATACTTAGTATGGCTGGCGTATGCGTTAACGTGGTTTCTGCTTCCTTTAAAGAGCGTTCCGTGTCTCTAAGTAAACCCCTTCCTTTCGTTTTTCCACTTATTAACTTGGATGATTCCTTGCCTAACGGCGGGAAGATGATTACAAAAGTCGTTTGCAACACTTAAAGCGGAAATATCTAAATGATTTCGCGGTATTTCAGATATATGCTTTCTTCGATTAAAAGTCCTGGTCGAAATATTAATTAAAATGGATGGCAGAAGATATATATAATTTTTCAGAAATGTAAACATAATGTGTAACAGCATTAAATATAAGGCATTAATTTTAAAATACACTTAATTGTGTTGCAGTTAAATATGTATGCAAAGGAAATATTTTAAAAAATTTCAGTATGTTTTATTTTGCAATTCAAAAATGTATGTGTGATATAACTTCGCAATTGAGTATATTCAATATTTAAATCAATAAAAATAAACGTATATGCTTTTCATCAACTCAAATAATTTTTCAACAATTATTATAATATATAATTTCAAAATTTTGGGGGTATTTTTTTTGTATCGCATTGAACGGTGAAATATCACGTTTATAATGAAAAAGGTATGAATCTGTTTGTGTGAAAAATTTCATCGACGATTCCAATTCATGTGATCTTGCTGATAATTAATCAAAAATGCATCATACAACTCTCAGCCGTCATCTCTTTTTTATCGTTCCATACGTCGGAACGACATCATTCTCACTACTGTGTCAGCCCAACCGTATTACTTTATTTTCTGATGTCTGCTTACGTTTACGAGCGCTAAACAGTCGGGTCGAGTCGTACAATAAGGCGCGGCCGCCTTTGATCACTCTTGACATTCGGTATTTTCATAATTTATTCCACACTCCTCGAGTTTGCTCCTCTCACTCCCCTCACGTAAACCCTCTCGGCACGTCCTCGACTGGAGGATAAAATCTATTCGTTAGAAACGTCCGTTCGGGAAGCGGCATACATAGAAGCGCATTAACACCGAGTATCCTTCATAAATTAGAAGTCGAAATGCAGACGCGTGGGCAACGCTTAATAAGGCATTTAGATAAAAGACTAGTACCCTCCAAGACTTTTCCGATTTATCACGCTCGCGGCCGGGGTCCTTGTTTGCAGACACGTGAAAGTATTAATTTATCGGAGAGATACACAGTTAGAAACTTAAATCAATCTAGACAGTTGTAGCTGTTATAGAAACTTGACAGCCCAATACAAAAGTAAGCAATGAGATGTATATATGCATATTTTATAATATGAAACTTATATGAAAAACTAGTAACTTTTTAAAATTCGCAAAATAATTTAATTGTCCTTTTTAAACGTTAAATTATGTTTAGGCATCTATAATAATTATTTTGTTTAAAAATAAGTATCATGTCAGCATAAATAGAATAAATAAAAATATATATCAGCACATTCGCGATTAACAAAAAATAAATTAAATTTGTTTAAAATGAAAGTATGTTGTTTAATTTATATTACATGTTCGAAGTTAATAGTTAATTAGTGTTTCCAATCAAGTGGACTATCAATTACAGAATGACGGAATTTCAATACATTCAACAATATGACGGAAATTTCCAATTTGATTTTAATTAAATTTATGTAGACGTATTTTCGAATATCATTGTATAGACGTGTGCATTCGATGGATAAAATAATAACTGGTGAAATAATACGCTCGTATAAAATGTATAAGATAAGTTGCGGATAAAATATTAAATAATTAAGTTTTGAAGCAGTATGTAAATATATTTCGCAAAATAATTTGTGGAAATTTGTATCATGTGGAAATTTGTATATTAATTGAATTATTAACAATTTGGCGCCCATTCGGCGCCCATTGACACCCATTTGGCTCCCATTGACGCTCATTTGCGCCCATTGATTCTCATTGATGCCTATTTGGCACCCATTAATACCTATTTGGCGCCCACTAATGCCTATTTGGCGCCCACTGATGCCTATTTGGCGCCCATTGACGTCCATTTGGCGTCCATTTGACTCAAATGGGCACCAATGAGTGTCAATGGGCGCAAAATGGGCACCAAATGGATGTCAAGAGAGTTCAATGGGCGATCATTGATGCATCCATTGGATGCCCAAAGCAAATGCGTTTTAAAAGATAAAAATTATTAATTAAATAATAAGCAAGAAGCTTATTATTGTAAAATGTAAGCCAATGCAAAGTGTTATTAAGAAAACAATCTTTATAAAACACACATATAACAATAGACGTTTCGATCTTTCTTTATCGGATCACATTCATAGTATTTAAAATTAAACTTAAAAAGATTACATTTAATAAAGTATCAGTTTAAAACAGATATATATATAGCAATATATCTCTTACGCAAATAGATTGTTACATTGATTCATAGAGTACATCAAATTCGCCTTTGTATTCTGTCAGTGTTGCAATTGTCTCTGTTAGTACAGATTAGGTCAACAGAGCCAATTGCAACACTGACAGAATATAAAGGCGAATTTGATGTACTCTATTAATCAATGTGATAATCGAGTGTAAAAGATATTGCGATATATCTGTTAAAATCGACGCTTTATAAATGTAATCTTTTTAAATTAAATTTTAAATACGTACTAAGGCTGATCTGATAGAGAATTAAGGGTCAGATGTCTGTTGTTATAATAAATAAATAAATGTGTTTTAAAAATTGTTGTATATGTTCCTTGCTCACTATTATTGTTTATTCAGAAAACCGTTATTTTATAAATTATTAATATTAGCAAATGTAAAATCTGTATGCGTCTTTGAGCTGTGAAAAGCTTACTTTTAAGCTTTCAAAATTCTGTTCCCAATTTTAGGATACAAATCGCCTTGTTCCTCTCGTTCGTGTTGATGATTCACATTCCAGATGTATAGTTTCCAATAACAAGTCTGACTTCTCGCGTATGTTCGCCTTATGGCCTCGTTAGAGCGGAAGCTCATTACACCGTCTAATGTCTACGGAAATTAGAATTCTCTGGCTTCACTTAGGGCACACTAAATTGGAGTGAAGTCCGATTTTCCGTTCGAAAATTTTTAGATTAATTTTATTTTTATATAGTATATGCTGATACATAAAACAATATTTTTTAATATTGGAAACAAGAAACTTAAATCATCTCATCTATTTATATGTTAACATATAAAGGTATATCTCTTTTTAAGATATTGTTAATATACTTTATAATTAAATAAATTTGTATTTTCTAAATATTGTCTTTACCTTTTAATTCTTCTTGCTTACTCAACTTTCATCCGTTTACTAAAACAAGCAATTGGATTTCTTCTCTTTCTTTGATGAGAAGTTTGAATAATCTAGGACTAATGCATATTTATGGTGAGAAAACACCGTTTGACATGCAATGTATTACTTTAATTAATAGTTATGTAACCTCTTTCCAGATGATCATTACGTGAACATTGTAATTAGCCTTGTTGCCCAACACTGCGTTAATATTCGCCTTGGAGATTGCACGGAGCAGCAAAAAATCATAATATCAAGTACTCGGTTGGACTTTGAAGACGTTACTATTTTTTCGTGGGCGTCCTGAGCGTGACCGAAATCTTCGTGTCTAGTTTCTCTAATCCGAGCCCAGCCTCCTGACCTCTACGAGCCTCACGATGCACCGGCGGCTGAGGCAGCAGGAGCGAGAGAGGGAAGAGAGGAGAGGAGAAACCCTCGTTAAGACTCCGTTAACTTCGTCGAGTATAAGCCAGGAATTGCGTGGTGGATAATTAATTGGGTGACATGTCGTGCGCTAGGCAACGCCAGCGGCATTGGGCCGTTATACCTATTCCATGGTGCGTTATAAATAACATGGCGCATCCGCGTATTTGCATATTAATTTCGTGTAATGAAGGCGATTAGGCTAATGAGCATCGAATGTGGTCATCGTGGTGGCCAACTCTGTACAATTCTCTGTACTTGTCGATTAACTCCCCGTGCAATCTCTTTCATCGTCCACCTGTGAGCTATCGTCCGATTGATTTGAGCAAAATTCAATTAACCAAACGCATTTAAAGCGCCGCCAAAAATCTATGCTCCGCATTTCGGTGCGTTGCACTGCGAATGCGAGGATGCACATACGTTCTAATTATATGACACGATGTAGTATGCCAGACCCTCATAAATTATACTATTGCTCGAGGCAGCGTACGGTTAGACTCGGCACAAAGTACTTTGCCGTTTGTTGATTTGAGAGAGATCGAATGAAGCAAATTGAGGGGATGCACACCAGCTACCGGCCATTCGAAAACGATACCCGTCCAGCAAGCATACAAGATGTGTTATTAAACAAATGCGATAAAAGCGATTTTGATTAACGGGTGTTCTTTGGCTTGAGCGGCTTTCGGCGCCCCATCCCCGGATCTTTAACTCCGATTAGTCCAAGGATACGTAACTACTAATTTACATAATGCAGTGAATCGCGCTTTTACTGTTCGGAAGTTACGCGATGCATGAAGTAAGGGCGCAAGTAAGAAGCATTTCATTAAAGAACGCAGTGCTCGAATACGTACTGACTTGTTCTATTCGAGAAAATTCTTAGATATAAATATTCTTGTTTTAAATAAATGAATATTTTTGTATGTTACGATTTATACATTTAAATCTTTGCATTTTTTAATTTTTCTATGTTTCGACGTAACGATTTTCTTCGAAAACATCAAAGTAGATGATTTTTGTAGATTCTACGTATCGGCAATGTTTATTTGTCTTGCATCTAGTGCATCGCCAGATGCGTCTACGCTAAATTAACGACTCCGGACGTAAATACAAGGGGGAATAAATTTCGATTAAAGCGGAAATTCCCAGTTGGCGTGGATTGAAAATAATGATTTGCACGGCAGTGATTATTAGGGTCGATAAATTTTAGTTAAAACTAATGACAAAAACCACACAACTTCCACGCGAGCCGAACTCGACTCGAATGTCCGGTGTGTCGTAAGAGGGAATTTATCGACGCGGGTAACTCATATGCCTGTATGATTTATTAGCGGGGGTAAATTAGCGGCCGGTTAATTAGTATGCAACTACAAAACGAAATCAAGTACAAGAACCGGTGTGTTTTTGAGCGGCGAAATCGAATGACCAATGACATATGTCATAGCACGTTGACACAGATAAAACGTACGTAAGCTTACATAAATATGTACAGTGATGTCTCTGTAAATATCTGAAAGATTTTATGTATGTTTTATATGAAAAATAATTCAACGTGGAAATAATTGCTTTTAATATTACATAGGATATAATAAAACGTGTTATGATTTTCTCCTGTATTTCATATAAATAACAAGAATCATATAAATTAGTACAGTTTAAAGTACACTCTGAAGGATAAATGCACTCATTTCCGTTATTATTATAATCGCGATTTTTCTTATGATGAACTATCGTTTCTGGCATCAATGTGCATCCAAGCTCACTCGAGCGTTACACATATATAAAAGAGACTTATTCTCTCCTAAAGGCAACCGTTGTCCGCGCATTACTAGTCACGCGGGCCCATTACGGTAAATCAGCACTCCCACTCGTGTTATGCTGAAACATCCAGCACTTTCTATTTATTTATCTCATCTCGTCGCGCGGCGAGAAATCGCACACGAGGGAGAAGCAAGAGTTACACCTGTACGAGGATCGTTAATGAGAATCCCCGCGATCACCTCGCGACGATAGATCGCCTCGCCTCGCGATCGTTCGCGGCACACCACCGTCGTCGCCGAATATTATTAAAGACGTTCAACAGCTTATAGCATCAAAGCTTTAGCATCAAAGCCGTGCGTGCGAGTGCGTTCACACATGCGCCAGCTGCGTAAATCACAGGGCCCGCCCGCGGGCCCACCGATCGAGCCGTTCGCAGGGAAATTAGACACGCGTGCTGTACAGCAACCACTATCCATCTCTTTCCTTCATCTTCACCGATCCTCTCATTTGCGCTCTTTTCCGTTCTCATCGATTCCAGCCTTCGCTACCAGCACCTCTTCCTCGAGGCCTCTTCGGACTCCTCCTCATCGTCGTTCGCCGTGCACCGACCGGCGGCTAATTTATGTAATTATGCAATCTTACCGCGACACTAGACACTATCCGCGCGAGCTGTGGGACGGTGTTTACTCGAAAATCTCCGTGATTATCGGACACATGTTTCACCGCCCGTGTGCGTTACTTTCCTCCTTCCTACTTCCTCGCGCGTCCCTACTTTTACGTTGCCCCCCTTTATCGTGATATTCCTCTTACGTGGCTCGTCTCCCATTACATCTTTCGGACAGCTTTGTTCCAGGCTATGATGCATAAATCGTGCGCTCGTATACGCGACAGGTGCTCCAGGTCACGAGCACGTGCGAGGTATATGGAATTTTTAAGAAAAATATACAATGTGTCAACTCGTATGTTATTACTACACGTGATTCCTCTTTACTATTCATACTTTATTCTGTGAATGTTTTATGAATAAGATATTTTATTGTAAACGAAAATTCTGATTTGACCTTTCATTGTTTTATTGGAGTCTACATATTACATTGAAAATATCGTAAGTTATTTGTTTTTGGTTTTAAAAATAAAAAAGCTCTCTCTAAATAAATTAAATAAATTTTTACAGTAGATTTTATCAGAAATATATCTAATAAATTTAATCAGAAAATTGCCATTCGTCTATTTTCAGTCAAAAGATTTTTCCAGGGTACTGGAAACAATTTCTCATGAAAAAAGCATGAATAACCATGACGTGCTCAGATAGAAATAGCGTAACGAGTGGTAGAATAGCTACCAACAAGCGTTAACTTTTATCTGAGGATGAAACATCGGAATGTTATACGAGTTCACAAATCTAGTTCACTTATCTGGTGGATACAAATAATTGGATCGCCTCTCGTAGTTGTCGCACATTATTTGTCCCGTATCACGTGCCATTAGTCATTTATCCGAGTCCGTTGGCCGTGGCGAGACTCGTCAGTAATCACTTCCGCGAGGAAGACGCGAGCGATCCTGTTGGCTCGTTACGGACATGTTCTGCAGGCGGCGATTTGTCCCGCGTTATCTATGTATGGCGAGTTTGCGAAACGTTAACCTACCGTTCATTAAGTCTTTAGATTTACGCACGCGAGCGCACGCGTCCGACTCGTCTTCGTTGCAACAAGTTCCCCGCGGCCTTCATTGCTCGTAGGCTTTATCGTTCATTTGTCTGTGTCTAGCGACGCTATCGGGACGATCGAATTGTTTTTACCGTGCCATTCGACGATGCCGTTTGAATTTATAAACAATATCCGGTCTTTCACGATCGTAAAGCCACTCGACACGGCCGTTAACACGGGAGTATTGTGAAAAAAATTGCACTAAGCTACATTTGCGCGTGATAAAGTTGAGAAGCGATCGTAAAGAGCGCGCATAACGAGCTGAAGAACTTCTCGGAGAAATCGCTTTACATTTAAATCAAAGGATCCCAATAAATAACAATTAATTAACGTCTACCTAATATTTCAGTCATAATAACGAGGCTCAAATAAACAGAAGGCGGGGATAGACGGAATACATGCACAATCGATATTAGTCTATTCTATTTCTATTCTATTTTTTAATAGCTGTTTATGTCTGTCACTATGTTTTTAGAAAATAATTTTCTTGATTTAATTCGTTATGTATTAAATTTTTCAAAAATTATGAAAGAAGAGATAAAGGAGGTTATCTAATTTTACTGATCCATCTTTTAATCCAAAATCAATTCAGTTTTGTTCCCTCAAAAAAATCTTTTTCAGAAATCATAATATATAAGCAATTTCACTCGCTCGTAGATATATATATTAAGAAATTTGTTTTGACGGAATCGTATTATTTCACAAAGTCGCGATGCGGAACATGATTCATAATGCAATGCATTGTATGGGATTTGGTTGAGTTTTATTTCATTTTGGTCTATTTCACGTTTATTACTCCTCGACCGTATGTCTCGACGTCTGTTACAATCACGCATATGCGTGTCTGGCACGAGACACCAAATTTGTGTTGCGTGTGCCAGAAATGTGCGGTATTCGTTGGCAAATAGCTTTTTCGGAGAATTTAGACACTGTGGAATGAAGTGGTTGATTACTTGACCAAGTGTCTCAAATACATTGTAAGTTATTTCCAGAAATTGTGTTATCGGGTAAAAGTAAATAAATAAAGAATAATATTTAAAAAAAAATGTCAATAGAGATAATCAAGAAACTATTATAAATTAAAATTTCGAAGCTTCCAAGTATTTATTACGTACATTCTTCGCACATAAATCGAGCTTATTATTTTCAAGCAAGACACGATTTCTCGCAGAACTAAGTTTCTACTTGACAGGAGAAAATCGGAATTTCCGACAACGGCACGTTTCTATTCTTTTGAAGAACGCCATTCGCGCACGAGTCGGATTTCCTGCAACGGACCCAACACCTCTCTCAAGGGAGAGGAAGTCAACTTTTACGAGTATGATCAGTCACGGGCGTCACGACGCCAACGAGGATGAGCCTCTCTCCACGAAATATCAGAAACCTGGTTCTGACGCTGACGAAACTTTGTCAGTGTCTCGCACGATTAGCGGCCAAAGGTCGATCCTCTTGATCTCTCTTGCGGCTGGAGCTTTCCTCGTTTCTCTTATGATCTGGCCGTTGTGGCGTTCATATAATAGTTAGATCCCACAGTTTCTTCCGCGCTGCACGAATTTATTTCAGTACTATCTCCGTGAAGTAATTAGTACGGCACGGTTGCCGCCCACGTTGCATCGAACAATTAATAGGAGGGCGAAAGATGGCTGTACTATGCAAGCGTATAGATGTATCTTCGAGGAAAGATGCAACGTGCACGCGATAGTACTCTTGACAATATCGTGCATAAAGTAGACGGGTGAAATCTGCTATAGATGATCTACCTGGCGGTAAGCCGATCACTCAAAATAGATTATTTCTCTTCGGACACAGCATCGCGAGATTATTTCCGTCGTAATGAAAGTTTTAAACATATGCAAAAAGCTGCATACGTTGACTCGATTTCAAATATCTATATTTTCTATATCTTTTTATAAACTAAAAAACCATAGATAGCAAAATTATGTTATGTTTGAAATATTTCAGTGTGTATTAATGTGATTGGAGTAAAGTTAGTTTAAAGTGAATATTGACACATTTTTACAAAAAAAAAATAAATAAAAACAACTATAATAATCGGAAAAGACGCGAGTTTGGTATTCAAGAACATATTGGATCGTTTAATATGAATAAAAATATAATGAATTTAGGTCAATTTGAATATTTCGGTTCCGACTTAATCAATATTTTACTCGGTCGACGTATTACACTTTTATAATCCAGCGGATATAATTACAGATATTTCCAAATTCACATGTCAATATTTCCTTTTAACTCGCCAATGACACTTAGATACGAATACACAGCAGCAAAATTTCCAATTCGGGTAGATATTTGAGAAAATAGATTTTGTTTCCATACCAGTTTTGAATAAAATTTTTTTCGAAAATTCAATATTACCAATCGATTGGTTAGAAAATTTTACATTGAAATAGGTTTTTAATTTCTAACTCCCAGAACATATAAAACGTGAGAAATGTCTGATGCATATTCGAATCAAAGTATTTTTCACAGGTAAAATGTTTAAAAGGAACGTGCCCCTTACTATTTTCTATATTTTCACATCTTATAATTATAATCTTATTATCTTATAATTATAATCATTAATTTATAAGATCATTGTATACTATGATCTTATATAACTGATCTCATATCTTTATAAATTAATAATTATTTGATCTAACTGAATATCTTTACAATACATTTACCGCAAATGTAGAATCATAGGAATAAAATTGAATAATAAAATCGAAGTTCCATATACCCAATCTGTTACGGCTCTCACAATTATTTCGTAACAAATTTCATTGGATAGAACATCAAATGAAAACGAATCCAACCAATCGAAATGGTAGAAATCCTTTCCGTATCAAATTCCGGTTTGGGACTTCGGACTCCCCGTTGCGACCACCTTTATTCGCACTCTTTTTCGACTAGCCAGCGGAAGATATCGTCGGTCGCTTCTTCTGAGAAAAATCGGGATCAAGAAAGATTAGTGATCGCGCCGCGCATTGGATCCAACCCGAGCTTTATTTTTACTGCTACGAATTTAAGTACGGCTCGGAGGAAACACGTTCCCCGTTGGGCCAACCGAGACGTCCGCAACTTCGAGGCCGACGAGCCCTCAACAAAACTCGTACAACTCCGCCGGACGCGACGCCCCATGACGTCGATTGTGTGTGGTCTGTCATCTTGTAGATTCATTCCGAGATCAGTTCGGATTGTTTAGGAAAACAAATCTCTACGACTGTAGATAGAACTACATTTCGTCTCAGACACGCCAAAGTAAACACGGTTCACTGTAAGAGAATCCGACAGTTCCCACGTCTTTTCGTAGTTTCGTTCGTTCGACCAGAACCTACCCGATCGCGATTTATTATCATTGTGTCTTACAGAGTATATTAATGTGTATCGCTCTCTCTAAAATATTTTCTACTTTATAAATATTTTTAATGAAAGTATAATATATCATAGAAATTTTTACTCTCCATATTAATAAAAAACGATTCATAAATAAAATCGCATAATACTACATATTGTAATCTAGCATATTTAGACTAAAATATTCATAAAATTTCTTTACTGTAAAGAGAAGTTAGCGGAGCTAGTTTTTACTAACAAATTTTTTAAATTATAGTTCTTATTGTTTTTTAGAGAAAGGAATGAAGAATAATTACAGACGCTAAGGAATATTATATAGAAAAAATAAATTAGAAATCGAACGATTTTGAGAATCATTTTTTTTTTATCAACATCCACGTTCTCTGACAAATCTCGAAAGAAAAAAGCTAATATGGCAGACGCGAACGGGCACGACAGAGAAAAAGAGGTTCTGCCTCGTAAAGAGTTGTATGGGTTGGGCATGCGTTATTCAGAATGCGCTCAGTGACCCATTGTAACGTAGGACAATATAGTACTGCTCTTCAATGGTCGGCTGTTCTCGAGGTGTTATGTTATGTGTTAGCTGTTATTCAGACGAATAGGAAGGCATCATCGTCGGTTCCCGTGGTGGTTCACTATTGCGACACGGAGACCGACTCCATCATCGGTCAGGTGACATTCATGATCGTAAGTTGTCGACAATGCTTGTCGATAAATTAATTCAGCTTAAGCAAACTGTGACAAAGGTTTCCATGGAGAGTTCCTTATCGCAATGCTCGATATCTTAAGTCGTTTCATCCAATCAATAGTTAAGAGGATTTGTCAATATACAAATCGTAGATACGGTTCGTTTCGTCAACAGATTTCTGCAATAAAGCTCGCAGTTTACAGAATAAGATACTTATATAAATTCACACATGCAAATATTTAAGCTCAGATCCGCTTTGATCAAATATAGGATTTCTCTTATTTAATTAGATTTATTCTCATCAGTCCAAATTCGTATCCGTGATAAGTTTGTGCGTTTCATATTGCTTTGTGTGAGTACACAATATGGCATGCAATTCTATTCGAATACTAACAAGATTATGTACGATTGAACAATTCTTGAAAAGCAATATTCTCGACATTCCGAGACATGTTACTAATTGACAAGTCCTATGCAGGTACAACGGGTAATTAATAACGTCTGAAGATGTGCCGCGGATGATTCATGCTAGCCTAGTGACTCATTGTAAAGATCTCAGGCACGCCGGGAAGGAGGAGCAGCAGAAAGGGCTGACCGTAGTCCAGGATCCGGTGTGCCTAGAGGGCTTAAGTCCACTCACCGCGTCTCACGCTCGAGAGGGTGGAAACGAGAACGCCCTGAGGCAGGAAGGAACGTCAGTGACTTAGCGGCCGTTTGTAGAGGAAGGATATCCTCTGTCCTCCCACTCGCAGTGAGACGTGATATTTGGATTTGCTCCTGCGGCAGGAACAACGTGCCCGCCGGCTTTCATTTTCTCTGATGGCGGAACCCGATACAGACTTCCTAAGAATCTTTACTCGTAACTTTGCGAGGGTCCCATCTTCTTTTAACTCATACCTCGTATCGATTCATTTCTTCTTAATCTTAGCAAAATTTACAGAACGATAACTGTAATTCTCTTTACAAAAATATCGAGAAAGTTCTATAATCATGTTTTCTTAATTATTTGCAAAAAGTACAAATTATCACAAATCAAAGAGTCAAGAGAGAACAATCTAAATTTGTTGTCCCAAACGAAATTGTAATATTATTTTGTTTCTACTACGCCACTATTAATCACACAGTTGTGCGTAACGAAACGCACAATTTATAACGCAGTGAACAATTATATTTCGATTGTATAATATAGAAAATAGAAATACAAGCGTCTTAAAAGTATCCAAAGTAAATAATATTACAGATTCGTTAAATTTGACAACAACTTCTCAATTAATCATGCTACGTCCTTAAAGTCCCAAACTTATTATCACCCACGGCTTATTCTTCGCGAGTGGCGATACTCATTAGTAAATCTCTATCCTACGCGAAGTGGGCGGATGCAGACGAGCCACAGCGCGAAAAGGCAGGCCGCTGCAGAAGCCGCTGTTGGGTCCCGTCCTCAGAGCCGCCTTTCTCAGAGGATATGCGTAAAGCACCGGCTCCATCTTTTTTTCTTTTTCGCCACAGTCTACCCTCATATTCTCGTATTCCTCTTATGGAATTCTTTCGTTCTCGACATCGTCATATTTCCACATACCCACACAACGCATCTCTAGTGTGCTCATGCGAGGCTACTAGCATTCAAGTATTCTCAATGCGCGAGAGAAAAGGAGAGATAGCGGTCACGCGGCGAGGCTTTATGCATCGGCAACTTTAAATCACAGTCTGGAAATAATTTACGTACGGATAGATAGTTATTACTATAAAGCTTATGTGGGACGTGCGTGAGCAGTCGGAGGACCTACAATCGACTCGCCTGACTTGGCCGACCGTCTGACCTCAACTTCTTTCTCGCTTCCTTCGATTTTTGCTATCTTTATCACCGCGTCGCGTCTCTCTGCTCCTTAACGGAAGAGGTACATCTCTCCCGACTGACCGTTACTAATTACTTTACTAATTCCTAGTTTACCGCGTATCCCGATTACTTATTACGGCATCGAATGACAAAGCATGGCAGATTGGAGAGTTACGAACAAGTTTATCGACGATGTTGGACAGAAATAATGTGGCTATTTCTTAGTAATTTCATGGTATTTACTGATTTTTCAGATTTATTTTCAGTAAAAGATAAAGTTGTCAGAGTGTTAATTACTTGCACAATGTTTACAAGCTTTAATTAGAATTCTTCGCAATTAGCTAATTATGTAGCTCCTAATTTAGCGAGAAAAGATTGTCAACTATTCAAGAAAACACAAAGTTTTTACGATTCATATTTAAAAAAAAATCTTATCACAGTTAAAGAATCATTAAAAATTTTATATATTTCTTGGAAAATATAAATCTTTTCCTTCTATTAAATTTTTCTCAAATATAACACGATATTAATGATAACAAAAGAAAATATTTTTTAATACGTCCTAATCATTATAATTTATAAAACTATATTATGCACAACATACGAAATTTGGTCGACAACAACAATCTCAGATCTCGAATGCGAAACCACGTCAGGTTTTAGGTATGCTGCGAAGAGACGGCAAGCTCTAAGTGGCCGAGTGGCAAAAGTGGTCGAAAGTGTCGTAAATTAATACGACGGAGTAGAAGCACGATTTCGACGATCTTTCTCTCCATCTACCGCCGTGTGATGCGGGCCGAAACGTTAATCGAACTCAATCTTTCGCTAAAGAGAAGAAAAAATAACAAGAATCGCGGGAAAAATAACTCGTGCGAGAAGATTCTCGTGGATACGATCGCAAATATCGTGTCTGATTTAAAGGAAAGGGAATAAAGAGAGGAAGTCACAACGAGAGGAAATGGCGAAATGGAGAGTAAGAGTAAGCAGCGAACGAAGCGAGACGAAATTCACCGACCGCCTGCTGAATATCATTTTTTTCCGCTCGAGAAAATTTTTCACTTTTTCGTTTCTCCCCGACCATCGCCGTCGTCGCCGTCGTCTTTTCAAGAAGACAGGCATAGAATGAGAGAGAGAGGGAGAGGAGAATTTCCCCTTTCTCCGTTTCCGCTTCTATGTGTCGACTGCGTGCTCTCGCAGTGCCAGACGCGACGCGCCGTTACTCGTCCTGTCGTTTGTCAACCTCGACGAGAGATCTCGCTTAAGGTTCTCTCCCCCTCCCCTCCTCCCTTTATTCCTTTTTTTTTCTTCCCCTTGTCGTCGACGACCAAGTCGTTGCCGATGAGAGGCTTACGAGATGATGCTCTTCTCCCTCGTCGAATGCGAAAGACGACGATAGGAGAAAATCCGTCGAAACTTGACGGAGGATGCGTGAGTTAGAATGCCAGCGTGAAATCGCAGGGATCCGCAGCTTCTCTCTCAGATTCGAAACTTCTCTCGGAATCAAATTGCGCGTAGAAGGCACGAGGGGAGTATCGAGTTTTCGTTGCCTCGATATGATTTATAACTGCGAGTTTTTTTACGTAATCGGTATAGCTTTTGGGGAGTTCTCTGAAAAATCTTTCACATGAGTAAAATTTCCTATGACGCGTTTCATGGAATACGAACGATGTTTTTAAAAAATGTTCTTATCACTTTAGCAAGAAATTTAATTTTAATTATGCTTAGCACGAAGATTCTATTTTAGAAAATTATGCACACCGAAACCTTTTAACGCGGTATATCGCGATAAGCAGATAAAACCAGCTGATTCTGTGACAAAAGACGTTCCCAAGAAAACTGTAGTCGTAAGATCACGAAAAAAGGAACCGTAGTTCGAGATAAGACAACTTCAGATTTGCCTTTTTGCCACTTTGGAAGCCAAATTTTGGTCGATGGAGTTTCGGTCATAACCGATAAAGAATGAATCGACTTTGGAAAGTGGGAACCGGTTGCATCTTCGGAATTTATTGAATGTGTTCTTCTTTCTTTTAGGATTCGTCGTTATTACACGCATGTAGATGCATTCAGACGCGTTTAAACTCTCATACAACGTGAGCCAAATTGATGCGCTGATACGAATCGACACGACACACTCACAAAACTTGCAAAAACGAACACGAGGAAAATTGCATTATTGCAAGAAGAGCATAAAACATGCGGATAAACATATTTAAAGTTAAATCGTGGGGGGAAAAAACCGGTACATGCTCCATCGGTTCGGATAGCGTACTAACTGGTAGTGTAGTATCTTCAAAGCTACGTGAATTTTATTTGCAAATTTTCATTCGCTATAAACGGTGCATAATATGTGACAATAATGACGAAATTATCGCAAATCATTTTTTCTGATTTACATAGAGCGCATAAAAGTTGGACACAAAGTTTCGTGTTCATGAAATCATTATCCAGGTAGCACCTGATGACATCAAAATAACATCAAAGATATTATTTTGTTTTGACAAAATATCATTTTGAAAAATGATGACAAATAATATCAATTTTATTAGATATTTAATAACGTATATTTAAAAAACAAACTCTGAAGTGTTAGTTACAGCTTATTAAATATTAAGAAGATTCTGCATCAACACATTTTCAGTTGATGAACTGAAGATTGCTCTTGGCTGTTTGGGAGAATTTACTTAAAGAATATCAATCATTACTGAAATACCTTAAAGTATATCAAAGCCAAAAGTGATCATTTTAAATGTTAATTATTATTTCTGATATTTCATAAGATCAGTCAACATTCAGAAATTTGTTTCTTTGTAAATATATGTTGTAATAATTTGATAGACACAAAACTTTGAGACCAAATTTTTTTTCAATTTGTAGCGTTTAGATAGAATTATCTTGTAACAGGAAAATATATACTCTAAAACTTTTAGAATGAATCTCATCCTGAAAAGTGAATTCTTACTTTTAAAAATCGAGCTATTCTTTTTTCAAAACTCAATTTTCTTAGAGTGAGATTTCAATTCAAAGAATTTAGAAAGTATGGATCGCTTAAAAGTATATTTTTGCTACCAATTCGCCTACACATCGTTCTAGAACCTGGTTGGCCCAAGCGCTTACTGCGGTGTGCAGATAGCAAAGTCTAAGCCGAGGTCACGGGATGAGCACATTACCCTAAGCGTAAGCGTGTAATAAAATCACGGAGCTAACGACCGAGAGAATCCGGCGATGCAATGCGAGCAGAACGCAACAACGCGCGGCCATCCGGAGCCCTGGTTCTTCTGCTCTGGTCTTTTCGTGCTTAACAAGGCGAATTTCGATAAACATTTCCGAACATATCCGAGAAGGTCGGCTATCGCGGTTTGACTATCGTGACTAGTAACGCAATCGAGAAATAAGGTTGCATTTATTTAACTCGAACATCGAAGTCGCGCCGGGAGGTCCGTTGCAAAACGAACGAATGTTGTTCAAGATAAAATGATCTGGTTGAACTGCAGCGCGGTTATCCGATCGCTCTCACGAATCCTAGTAATAAAAATCGAGAAACATCGACTGGACGATTTCCGTATAAATAACTCTATATCCTGAGCATACGAGAAAATCCGGCCAAAATTGATTCGAATGCGTATACGAGACCGACGGCAAACTTTATTCCGGACATGTACCAGCTAATAAAAACGTCGCGCTGATGGCCAACGGATTTGCAGTGTAAACTCTTTAAACGGAAATCGTCGAGAGTTGTTTTCCAACGGGCAATCGTAACACGGGGTGCTTCCGACAAACGCATCCGGCGACCGCTCGAGGCAAGCAACTTCGATTTTTCGAGCATTTCAAGAGGCGGGAGAGAGATCTATACCTATCTAATGTACATTTACCTATCACGAGCTTCATCAGGATTTAGCGCTTTTCACTTTGGCGTAACGTGCTAGATAAGCGCCAATGTGTTGCTCTCACACCTCTCTCGAATATATTTTTAGGAAAAATCCGCGCTGGCGGATTCTCTCGATCCTGCTCTTCACTCTTTGGCACGTCGAACTCTTTTCCCTCCCATTCGACCTCCTCTCATATAGTCACCGACAAGTTTAATTATACCCCGCGACTCTTTCCCCCACTCTCCCCATTACTCTGCAATCTCTGCCCCATTAACGTCATGCAACCATCTGCGATAAAAGCGATAGCGCCGGAAAAAGTATCGGATACTATCCGTGACTTACCGTTATCGAAAATCGGAAAAAGATGTGACAACTCTAGCACTTACCTGAAACAGACAAAAAGAAAACATTATTATAAAATGTGTCTATGCAATAATAAATAAAAAATTATTTCAAGATATTCAACAGAGTTTATAATTTTTCTTCGCCGAGTTTTTTTTTTTAATGTATCAATTGTAATTGATACATCTTAGTGTTTTAATATGTGCATATAGCAATCGTATAATTCTCAAATTAGAATTCAAATCATAAATTCATTAAGATCCATTTTATTATAGATCATCTATAAATCGCGTCAAAATTCGATCTGATTTTATTATATATTTTCATAATATGTATATTTTACGTAATCATATTATCATTATATTCTGATTCCTCGAAAATTTTTCGCAAGGCAGCATGTAAAATCTGTTTAAACAATTCATAATTGTATCAGTTTTTAGGATAGAATTTTATTTATTAATTTTATATGTTATATATTTTTTATACTTTATTTCTGTTTTATGTTAACCCAAATTCTTCAAATATTTTTATGTTACAAAGCACATATTATGAAGCTCTCTTTAAATAATCTATAATTCGTGTCAAATTTTTGAGGATAGAATTCTGTTTATAATTTTAAAATCTATTATTTATTTTAACATATGAATGTATTTTCATGTATTTATAAGTTTTTTAATATAAATTTTTATTAAGTTTAAATAAGAATCTAATTTTTACATAAATGATCCAAATCATGTCTTAAACGTATGAAAATATATGTATATATACTGAAAAAATTAACTTATACAACATTATTTTAATTGAAAATAATTTTTTAAATTCACAATAACACGCTCGTACAATAAAACAAATACGCCATGCTCCCGTTTTAATAAAATTCTATTTTATTCATTAACAATGTGTTATTAAATAATAAAATCATTTTCATTTAAAATACCGATATAACATTATTTGATGCACAAATATTTAAAAGATATAAAAATATCATTACAATATAAATATCTATTAAAATATTTGAACTATCTTATATATATATTACACACACTACAATAAATAATACGTAAAATATTAAGGTACGCAAAAAGTATCTTATGTAACCGGTGAAGATAGACAATCAAACCCGGTAAGTAACATATAAAGCCCATTTATAACAGCAGTAATATTCTCATATTCGATTATTACTTATCAATTCTTACAATCACTTATAACTGCGCTATTTGTAGAATAGGCTTTATTGAAAAATAATAAAAAACTCACCTGTGATTGCTCTGTTATCACGATCCCGGTGCCTCCCTAGCCTCCTCCTCCTTTCTCGTTTTGCCGTGCATTGTCACTCTTTTTTTGGCACTCGCGAAAATATCACTATTAAAATTTTCGAACATCCGCACATTAATCAATATAGACACAACGATCGCGCGATACTTCGTACGGCCTCGACAAGTAAAATCGTATATACGATAAATGTTTTATTATATCAAGCAAGAAAAGAACGACGCGAGGAAGTAAATAATTCTCAATCGCGGAAATAACCTTCACTTTACGCGACGCGAACGGGTCTGCGGCACGAAGCGGAGAATGTGTGTCGTCACTGCCCCCCACTCGACAAAGTCAATTCGTGACAATAATATAGTCCGCGCATATCAATTTCCCTGCGTAATATTCGTGTAACCGTCGACTCGGCAAGCACGCAGCGCTCGACATATTCGAACAAATAGTACAACACACGCTGTGTCATTGTGTACATACGGAAGGGTAGCCGCGTCATCAACACTTCGAAAGCGACGCGCCGAGATATGCGTAGGAGAATTATGCTTGAGCGCCGGCGTGTATTTGTATTATTACGTTCTGAAACGCGGCCGCGGCAAGTGTATAAAAAAGAACACGAGATTTGCTTACGTTGCTTGAAATCTTCCAATTTTTGCACTTAGAACGAGATAAATATACGTACATATATATTCGGATAAATATATGTACATATATATTTGAAGAAAAAGAAAGCAAAGATACTGAATGTACAAGTAACACAAGTAACAATATATCTACTTTCTAAAATCTTTGGAATACAATTTAATTCTAAAGAGTGACAAAGAGTGATAAATGAGCTATTGTTAAAAAAGAGCGGCTCAATTGTCAATTTCTAAGAATAAAATTTCACTTTTTATTGTTAGATTCTACTTCAAAGATTTTAGAGATTATATACGGTCGTTACGTGGATCACTTTCTATGAATAATTAACTATTAACCCTTAATATACATTTGGGTCATTCGTGTCCTGTGCATTTTTTTTCTTTGAAATATTAAGAGTGCCTGGTCAAATATCGGTCTCTTTTCTATTCCTAAAAAAATTTGGTATCGAGAGAACAAGTTTTGTTACCTGTTTCAATTCGTGCATATCCTTTAATATCTTAAAATAACTCCGAAGTTTACCTCTGGGTCACAAATGACCCATCATGTGTATGTACATTTTTGTAACTAAAAAAATTTTTATTCTCTGTTTCTTTTAATAATAATTCTTGTTTGCATTGCGGGAATATTTCGCGAATTATTAAAAAAAGAATTTAACCATAAAACAATATAATAGCCCTTAATGAACACGACGATTTTTGGCTTGTGTTAAATATTGTCTGTAATATTATATTGTCTGTAATGTTATAAAGAACATTTTTCTAATAAATTATAATATTTTTTTAACAATAGCAATAATAAAATCATCATTTTCAGTTTAGTTATTAAATAACTAAATTTTTGGACAGCCGATATTTGAACTATTTTTTTTTTGTAATTTGGAATGTTAACTTTAAGATATTAAACCACATTTTTCTCTTACACATTTTTGTTTCTACATTTTTCTATGAAAAAGTACATTTTTTTCATTTTATTAATTATATTTAGTTATAATAATTTATATATAATTTATTATAAATATATAACTTTACAAATACTTTCTAAAGATGCGCAAAAATCGTTCAATAATTTTTATATACTTGTAATAGTGATAAAAATTAATTCAGAACACGAATGACCGAACGTATACTAAAGGATTAAATATGAGCGAAGATTCGAGAACGTATCGAAACGCTGCTCGCCATGTTGAAACAGAAACTTCTCGCGTTTTAATTATTTAATTTGAGATTCGACAGAGATTATAGATTCAACAGAGATTATAGATAACGGGCGATCATCGAGAGTGGCTTTATTGTGAATGAATCGCTTTATTTCGATAATTATGTACTCACGAACGGTCCATCAGGTCTTAATTAGTCCGTTAATTTGACTGCGTCGTACGCGAGTAACCGCGAAGTGGAGACTGATGTGTGAGTGATACGTGAAGTTGGCTGCGCAATTTCGAGTGACGCCGTCCACTGGCAAGATGGCGGCGCAACGGACAGGATCGGAACAGATCGTACCTGCGTACGCGCGCATAATCGTGCTATTCTCGTGTTCTTTTTCCCTCACGATACGATGTTTCGCATCGGGAGTGCCGTGTAACGTTGCTAAAGCATCGCGCGATCGTCGTATCTGATAATTAGCACGCGAGTGATCGTGATTGTTCGTATGTCGCGAGTGCCTTAATTGAAGCAACGGGAGGAGAGTGAGACGTGGAAAGCATCGGGCAATGGCGGAGCAATAGGGTGAGTATTATTTATGATTTGTCATTCATTTGACTCGTTATAGTTCATTTTATAAAACATCAATCCAAAAAAGGTTTTTTCTTAAAATTTTTTCATAAAATGTCGTTTAAAGACAGAATTTCACACTCACACAATGATTTTAAAAATATTAATTATTTTTTAACATTATTTTAACTTGAATACATTTGCATTTTTATAGATCAACGTTCGTAAAATTCCGCTGCTGCGCGTCAGGTCGGTGAGTTTGAAATTTTTTTATTTCGATTATTTTTTATGTTGATTAATAGACTTGTGAAAATTACATTAGATGTAACGAAATTTTTTTATGATTATTAATATATAAAAATGTGAATTTATAATAATAACAAATGTGCACGGCAGTTAAATATTTTATATTTTGCACTGTAATATAAAATATTTGTCTAATTCTTTTATCTGAGTTCGTTTATATGATTACAAAAGATAAAAATTTTTATTCAGTATATGAGAAAATGAAATTTTGTAGATCTAATGTTTCACAAATTATCTCAAAATGAATGGGATAAAATTAAAAGTAAATATTTAATATTATAGAATATAGGTATATAACTTCTTTATCTATCTATTACTTCTATCTATTACTTAATAATGTACACGCTATTTGCCAAATATATGTAAGATTTTTAAGAAAGAGTTAAGATTATATCATAAAGGCATAATAATATTTTTATTTAATTCATTTTAGTATCAATTTTATTAAAATTGATTTCAAATTAATTGCTTAAATATGTAAAAATCAAAAGAGAAAAAAGTAAAAATAAAATAATTAGATATTGATATACAAAAAATATAAAACTTTTACTAAAATTTTTTTGTAATATTTGTAACAAACAATGGACGATTATATAAAATAAAAGTAAAATCTAAAGTCTAGTTTATACAACACAGAAAGAAAAAAATAATGTTAAAATATGTATTAATTTTTTTTTCTTTCTTTTCGTAAATCGAATTTAAGAAATTAATTAATTAATTTTAATAAAAATGCATCAATTGTTAGGAATTTTTTTATACGCGCAATTTCACATTGATTTTTCCATTTATACTTATTGACAATTTGATTCTTTAATTTGGAAAAAAAATAATGGTATGAAAAATCCAATAAATATTTCCTCTCGTCAACGAAGAACTTTATGTAATAATTTCTTTTAAAATTAATCGATCTCATTACGACATTTCGTAATCCGTATGTAAGATTAATCCGTATGTTTCATTAATTATGAGCAAACAAAGTTGCCTAATAACATGATATAAAATTAGTAAATTTGTATCTACGCAACATACACATTTGTCGTTTTTATTTATTATTAATTTTCACAGTTTTCTGTGAATTTTTTTATAAATATGTATCTTCTTTTAGTCACTATTATTACGTTATCATTCATGAGCAATGTATATAAAAATGAACAACGGCCCGTATATTAAAGGCAATTTATCGTATTCTTTTCTAAGAGAAACAATGGAAATATATTATAAGAATAAGAATCAATGCTCTACATTATCCAGCAAGGACGCGTCCATGCGGCCTTACGGCCGTCGGAAAAATCGTCTCAGGGCCAGCGGGCGTGTAATAAATTCAACGTTCGCATGTGTGCCCCGGGGCCTGATGCACACACCGATTCGCAACGAGATGCCAAGTTTATTCGCGCACTCACGCGCTTTGCACCGCATGGAGATAGGGGGGTTCGCACCTATGCATTTACGCAGAGGAGCCAGGTAGGCGCGACGTGTGAGGTTTTTCACGCGGTTCACCGGGACGACTCCGGTCGAGGTTTAAGTGGGTGTCCAAGAGATAAGCAACCACGACTGGCATAACAGCTCGATAAACTCTCATGTTTATTGGATCGCCTTGGCTTCTTCTCTTTCACTGTCTCGCTCCTGCCCGATTCTTTGTCCATTACTTTTTTTGTTCTTTCACTCGCTCTCCCTGTTCTTCTCTTAGCGCCTCCTTTTGTATCTTTCAATGTTTTCGTCTATCGTCCGATTCGCGGTGCTTCCGCTACGATTCTTACTTTACTCGCTCGTGTCTCTGCCGTCCACTTTCCCTCCGCTCGATTCTTTACCTCGGTTGTTAACCCCGAATTAGTGACCTCGTAGACGCAAGAAATTCTCAAGCCGCAGCTTTTAATAAGACAGCTGTTTGCGAGCCACTGATTGGCGTGCATCCAGCTGAATGCATCGTTTTGCCGATAAACAAGTAAGAAATGTGATATTTCACGGCTTCAATTTGCTTGCGAAATTATACAAGATGACACTTGACACCTTGCGTGCAAAACGTTGAAAATTAAAAATGTTTACATGTGATTACATATTATAATACCGAGCTTGATAGAATTTTGTGACTTGATAAAGTTTTTATTTATTCAAATGAATATTTCACACATGCTACATAAAAAAATTTAATTCAAAATTATTTTTTGTAAAACAGAGATTTAAAAAATAATAATCAGACTATGTGTGTGTGTTGATGAACAGGAAAAATTCAATCAAAGATTTTACAGTTTTTTTTTTCTAATATTATATTCGTATAAAAGTGTTCTATGAATCATTTTACATAGAAAACGTCTGCATATTAATCATTATTTTATAAGAGCGTGAAATTATTTGCTTGTGTTGGTATTTTGGATTATTTGCTTCCAATTCACATATCGTTTGATTTCTCTCACCCTTGCTTTGTACTGCAACTCTTTGATGTGAAACACAAAGCTAGAAATTGAGAAAGATAAATATTGTTCATGAAAAGGGATTTCCGCGGTGAACTACGAACGCGACGATTCAAGGTTTGATGACACAAGCCAGTATTTTAACAACTCGGTATTTATACTCGTATCATCATGGCTAGGACTTGCCGTATTTTATCGCAAAATGATTCTCAATAATATTACATATGCGAAATGTTTACTAACGTTTTCGATATTTGATTAATCCTCTGTAATTAATGTGCACAATTACCTTTCAAAGCAGCGAACTTAATATAATCATGTATCAATCTGCACATTTAAATATACATATATAATACCCTATTAACATGTTACATTATTAATCTTCACGTGCAAAAGGTATAATAAATATTTCGCACATACCGAACAATAAGATAGCAACGTGTGGATATTACTTGCTCGATTGTATCCGGTTCTATCATAATATTTATGTAATACTTTATCAGTGCGATGTCGCGAGTCACGATGCGGAAAAGAGTTGTTAGCTTTCAAAGTCGCGGTACGGAAGAGAAGCGAGCGTACTAAAGAAAGCGAATGGAACAGGAAGACGACAAAGGTGGACCCGAACTGACGGCAGACAATACAGCGTGTTACAAAGCCCGAATGTGCATAGTAGAACTTTGATTGGATTTGCCACGCAGTGCCACATTGCGCCCACGTGTAACGCGTATTAGCATTCATAGTCGGCCGTCGAGAGAAGCGTCTATTACTATTGTAAATCGTTCTTAACAGTACTCGTCGGGGTTCAGTCACGCGAATGCGCCGGAATACCGATCGTCCGCATCGTCTCCGGAACGCGCGTATCATCTTTTCTCGACGCGACGACGTCTGGTCGGAATAAGTGAGCACGCACGTCGAATTTCAATTCGGATGTTTTCCCGTTAGCGAAGCCCTCCATTCTCTCTCGTTCGTTTCATTGGTCACGAATATAGACATCGTAAACGGAATAATGATTCATCTTAGCATTTAAATGTTCGTTCAAAAGCTGGGAAAACTTTTTCTTCATTGCTTAGTAATGAGGTATCACTTGTAATAACAATCAACGAAATTTTCTCATGACGATTTGGATTTGAAAAAATGTATATTGAGACTTTTTATAATAAATTTATATATGAGCAAAAAGAAAATGTTTGAAGTGGGTTAATGTCATGCTTAGTCGAGACTGCAATAATGTAATAATTTTTGCCGAAAAATCATTCACCTTCCATCAAGTAAAATACAAAATAGCGAAGGAAACTTACTAATGTCAAGCCCTGGAAGCCGAATGAATACTCGTTATTTGAAACTCGAGAATACAAACTTTCTAAATTCTTTAGTGTGGAATCTCATTTTAAATAATGAAAATTCTGCCACTCTTGAAAAAGAATGGCAGAATTTTTTTTTATTTCATTCTTTAGAATGAGATTTCCAAAGAATTTAGAGGGCATAATGATTAAGTACAAATATTACTTTATCATTCTTTATTTTTTTTGTCAAATCACTTTTGCAGAGAAAAACATACTATATATTTAAATATTAATTACTTGTTTGAAATATTTCAAAAGTTCATATCCATAAATTCATCACAAGTTCATCACAAGCATGAAATTTATTTCAAATATATTCTAAATCCTATAAATAAGTTTAATACTTCAATTAAATCGATTTACTTAATACATAAAGCCGCTTCTTCGATAAAATTCGATACTCTTAAAAAAAAAATAAATTCTTGTTTTTTTTTAGTACATATAAATTCTAAAAATTGTAATAAGTAAGACTATTATCTTTAACAAAGAAAATATTCTTTGTTAAAAATAATCGTTACTTAAAAGAAAACAAGTAAACTAAACAATCCCTTTCCTTAGCAATATTAATAGAATATTTTTCTGTGTACGTAACTGTGTATTTTTCTTTGTACTTTCGCACGCATGTACTTGTATCGGCATTCGTATCTTGTCGCGCAAGATCAGCTTATTAGAACCATTGTTTATGCCTATACTCAATATGTATAAGCTAGCGTGATATGGCATAGTACAGGCTTTAAATTTTCATGATGTATAGAAAGAGTATTGCACGATGCATGTCTTCTACCTCGTAGAATGCGTGTACACAACGCGTGAAGGAGCTTTCTGCGTTGAAAGGAAGTCAGATACGTCTTTATGCCGAAGCTCGAAAGTCCCTCGTTGATTTACGAGCCAGCGTGCTGTATCAACGATTTATAGAACTCTACGCGGAATGATCTTGCACCGATTTTACGACAGTTCTCTCGCGCTCGAAACAGCCACTTGAGCGGAACTCTTTTCTTGCTGTAGGCTCTACGTTGTCTACGAGATCGCTGAGACATTGAGAATGTTCCCAACAACATAGAGGCTTGGGAAAGCGTGGGATATAAAGTTGAAAGCAAAGGGAATGTATCGATACATTTATGTGTCGAAAACTATCGTGCATTAGTAATTCAACGTCAAAGTTAAGAACAACGATGAGATCATAGAGATATATTAATTTTCGAACAAACAAAAAATATTCGGTAATTTACAGCAAGTTTTTGTCGATTTTATTTATTTCCACTCTTTCTCAAGTTTCTGTGATTATAATTTTAATTCGTAGGAGAATGCGATATATTTTTAAAGAAAGTATTTTATGATTTTATGATAATCATAAGTTTTGTCTTAATCGTTTCCGTGACTAATCGAGTGATAGAAATGAGTGCTTAAACGAAGAAAATGTATAGTTTACTTTGACATAAATTCTCTTAATTCTCTTAGTCAAGTAACTGTTTCTCTAAAAAGGATGAAGATAGTGCGAATTCCTAAGCAGTAGATTTGAGTAGAAACAATCAACGGAGGAGGACCAATACTCGTAAAAATAATGCAGTTCGTTGCTCACATCCGTCCATTCCCACCCATTCCCAGTATCTCGTAAATCCTTATCGTCACTCTCGTCACGCAGACGTTCCTTTCCATCGAGCCCCAGGAGTCTCGCCGTTCACAACGCCGTACCTCGCATTATCTTTACTTCTCGCTTCGGAATGCGAGGCGTCGCCGTGCCATATAGTCGTTCATAGCTTAACCCTTTCAACGAGCGTGAGATAAACGTGTCGCTGGACACCTTTCGTGAAATTGAATAATTCTGAACCGTACTCATATCCGTTCGAATACACATCACGACACTTATCTTCACTTCTCTCGAAAACTTTCGAGGTGGTCACCGACATTCGATGACCTCGAACGGTGAGCGAACGAATCGATCGGGCGATCGAATGTTTTTAAAGACATTTCGTTGTTCCGAACCCACGGTTATCGTAGGTTGATTAAACGCTCGTGGGATCGAACGTGTAAAAAAGTAGATATCGAAATAGGTAGAATTTAGAGAGACTCGATAATTCGATGCCACCAAAGCTGAAAAGACGTGTTTTCATTCCTCTCTTACGGATTACACGAAAAAAAAAAAAAAAAAAGAAAACGATAGTCGTATTAACATATCTCGTATAGAAAGAGATAAAATAATATAAAACAGAATAAATTATTTAGTATTAACACATAATTCTTTAACTAAAATTTTCAATATTTACAAAATCTATAAATCTCAAAATCTTTTACACTGTAATCTGAAATCACTATTGCAGAGTTAATAAACTTACTTTTTTATTTGAGAAAACCACTTTTTTCCTGATAGGTTTCGCTGTATTAGAAAACGTTCGAAATTCGATAAAGCCGGATTAACTCGACAATTCCATTTCGCCGATGCTTCAATTACAGCGAGCTGATAAAGATCGGCTACGCTTGCGAAGAGAAAACTAGATCAGTGAACGATTTACGATAAATACCATTGTAAACGAAGGTATCGTCTGAGGTGTTAGTGTTCGCTCGCAGATCGTATCCTTTCGAGAAGTGTGAAGTAGACGCGCTGTCAGATGGATTTCGCCAAATTGAACGATTCCGTTTCCGCGGTCATAACCATTGAAGACGTTTTTCCCTTTACCGTGTCTCAGGATGCGACCATCTTGAACGAGAAATCGCAATTGGTTACCATCGACGTCCCAGGTTTCTTCTCGCGAGATAAAGTTACATCGTTTTCAGCGATTGAAAGTATCAATCTCGCCTAACCGCACTCATTGCGCCGCTCTGAACGTTGACTTCCTCGATTATATTTTTCTGCTTCGAAAGTACTATTCGTTATTCACTAGAAAGAAAATGTACAGTCTGTTCTCTTACCTACATTCTCTGCCAATATTACCAATCATGACAGAAAATATGTATCCAACAACGCTCTGTCTGTGTACCTTGTACCCTTTCTACGTTTATCATCGGCTTTAATCGCTCTTAACTCGCTGCCTACATTGTACCCTTAATTTCCCTGAGCACAGGAACAACGTTACTCAGCGAAATCTACCTTTTATTAACTGACGTATCCGTTTATGAGGATCAGGCTGTTTAGTTATCAGTTTATGCGTATCGAGCATTCGAGATTTCTAGAGAGTGAACGTTGATCGAACTTATGCCGATTGCACATACTTGCTTTCTATTTCGATTAATATGTGGCAAAGCCTCACACACATAGAAATAAAAGGCGTTCAACAAGTACACCATGTCGCGCTGCCATAGCTATCCCGAGCGATGGATAATTGGTAACAACTAATGCTTGTACACGAATCATTGATTTGCGCTATATATATGTCCGCGAGCCACATACGATCAGGTTTCTCCTTTCGAAAGATCAACTTGTTTTCCCCGTTTTAGATCCTTTACGGTTTTCAACGCAATTAGACGATTCTTCAGATGGCAGTTCCGGCGGATTACGTCGGATAGAAAGTATAAACTGTGCGGTTGAGTGCGATTTCACGTTAGCGAATAATACGGAGGAGAGTTTAGCTCGTTAATTGTATCATAAAAAAAGAGTCCATTGCCCTACATATTCACACTTGAGTGCCTATCGTTTGGTCTCCGTCATCACTTTTGCCATATATTACTGTTATTCTTCGTCTCTCTCTTTGGTATCAAAATGCTTGAATAATTGTAATTATTTATAAATGTAATTATTTATGTAATGAGCATATTAAATAACATGCTATTATACTCATTATTGCAATCGGAATGATTGAAAACACGTAAAATGAGGAAAATAAGATGCATAAAATAATTTTACTCGATATAACTTTTCTAAGTCATTTCTAAACGTTACGATTTTTGTTGATCCAAATATTAAAATTGGTAGGTAGAATCAAAATAGAAAACATTTCTGAACCTTAATTGAAAATATAGGATATTTTCAATATTTATTTAGATATTAAAGGAGCAATAATAACCCAATTCTTTAAGTAAAGTAACATTTTGTTATTTTTAATTTCCATATTAAATTAATCCATTTCTATAATTAGTTTCAAAGTAAACATTATTCACGTATATATTTAGTAAACTAAATTTGAATCAAATTTACATATATACAATATATTTTTTAGTTAAATTATTCAATTCCATTGTTTTAGTCAAATTGATGGTATATTTAACTAAAATGGAGCAGTGGCGAGTTATAGAGAATTAAAAATAGCTCAAATTGGATATAATTTGACATTATGAATTAAATAATGGAATATTGTGAAGATTTAACTTATTCATACAACAATTTATAATTAGAAAATAGGTCATATTGGATGCATTATCTTATATCAAGGCATGACAGATACAAAACAATAAATAGAAGATCAGCAATTGAATAAAAAATGCAATGCAAGAATGCATAGAAAATAATACGATACGTGAACTATGATTTATGCATAGGAGATTTAAGACGTCATAAGGTTACGTCATTAAATACGTCCCTTCTACGTATTGCACTCACGCTTTCTCTTCTCTAACAGTCCCATATCAACGACTCGATTATTTTTACCCCCAGCATCCGGTTCCCACACACTAGACGTGTGATATGCAGGAACTAGATCATCGTTGGCGGCTGCATCGCTATGGTCGCACATTTCTCAGATGATCGCGGTCGAATCTGGACGAGGATGGTTAACGGAACGCCATGAGAGATTTCTCTCTCTTTCTCTCTCTCTCGCTCGCGTGTTCTGTTATCTACCGTTCAAGTATCTGGTGTTCGGTTTCCTCGCGCTTCTATACCTTTCCATACGCTCGCCTTCTGCCGTCGTCTTCTACTCCGAACTCCGAAGTCGAAGCTGCCGATCCTTCGATCGTAATATCATCCCCTCCTATCTTTCCCTTACCTGGCCTGGTACCGGCACGCATTCCGATCAATAAGAAAAACACGCCCGGTAGACCGCAGAACGGTAGCTCATTCACACGGTCTCCCTCTTCGTGGCATCTCGGACTGTTCGGACCTCGGTATCGCGCGCGAATGCGCGTGCACACGCAACGATCGACGTGTGCGTGTGTGCGTGTGTGCGTTTACCCCGCGCTCGTCGACTCTATACCGCTCTTTCGCCGCGTACAATAAACTGCGACTCGCGCCAGGATAATGCCTTCCTACTGGAAGTGAAACAACACTCGACGTGCCATAGCGAGAAGAGAACCTGGAATTGCAGTTCTTGATGGATCCCGGGAATTGCCTCTGTAAGTAAGCGCTACGATGCGAAAACGAGGAGCACCAGACAGACTCACACAAAGATGTGCGAAGTCATACGAAGAAAGACAGAGAGAGAGAGAGGGGGAGGAGGAGGGAGAGAGAGAGAGACGGAGAACGGATCTTACCGCAAGCGACACCAAATCTCGAATGGACTCTCGGACCAAAGTTTTCGGAGATGACGGCAACGCGCCGGCACCCGCGGCGTCATGTGTCGGAACTGCGGCAAAAACGATCCTAACTGGAGTTACTCAGGAAGTAGTCTGGATTACTTTGACAATTATTAAAGGAGAACGGCAAGGTAGATTGGAGTTTGCTCTTGCCCGCTGGCGACTTCGCCGAGAAATCATTGTCACGGAGAAATTGCAGTAACCGGAACTCGTGTTCATTCGCTAAATCAAATTCAAATAAGAGACAGTGAAAGAACGACGTATCTTCGTGAAGAATGTATGTAAGATGTTAAGTTTATAATGAAAAAAATGCATTCAAGAAGATGCATTCTCTAGTTTTTCCTGAAGATCGTAAAGATAAAGTCAGCAGATAGATATTTTATTATTTCAATTTACATTCTCTCTCAATGATTTCTTTTTTTACATGGAATATGTTACGACTGTGGAAAATTAAATGTCGACCGTAAAGAATTCCCCTATGCTGAAATTTATTCTGATTCATTAAAACGCATAGATAGCCACCACGTAACGATATCTAATACCAGGGAAAAAGGTACCAGGAGGATTCCGAAAGAAGAGAGATAATATTAAGTTAAATTTTAATAGATTTCTCTGGATAAGCATAATTACTTCCGCTTACCGGGATGCCGGCCTTGAACTCAGTGTACCTTCTCAGACTTTAATTAAGAAACTATCTCGCCTGTAACCTCGACATTATAGGGAGGAACGCATGCAATGGAGTATCCGGAATTTTTACGAGGTCCGCACGATGACTGACGATGATCGATGAGGTTCCTCTGTGAACCGTGGCCATTTTTACATCTCCCCCTACTCTCTGTAACTTATCATAGCGTTAGTTGTAAATAATCGCAAAGTTATTGCCTCATCGAATCTTTATCTAGAATTTTAGTGCATATATATTTATTAAATTTATTGACATTGCTTGCGCAAATATTATTGCAAGAATCGAAACGATATATATTATAAAATAAATTTCGTAAAATAAAACTTTTGTAATGTATGAGAAATGTAAGTTTTTTCGCTAGAATCGTGTTCGTCGGTGAAGCAGAATAGTGAGAAATAGTTACACAATATGTCGATATAGTCTTTCCATCAATTCTTGCCTGATGTTCAGCCATTCTTTTTCTATTGCAGCAACATGCCTATCCACAGCGAACATTGTTCTTCAAATGGTCGATCGTTTAACGCAGCCGATACGACTAATGCACGTCGAAAACAGAGAAATTCGTTGTACGTGTAATCGATACTCCTAGGAGCAATAAGTCTGTAATTTATTGTTTTAGGATGTTTTTATTGTAGTTAGATATTTTTAAACGTACCCTTCTTCATCTTCAAAATCACTTTTAAAATCACTTTGTAAATATTGCAAATACGGATCATTGTTAAGTAGAAATTAATACATACATTTTCATTTTAAACAAATATTACGGATTTACATGTTTAAATACAAAAACATATGAATGTATGTGCACGTATGTTTTTCTGTAACATGCTACAATGTAGCACTGTTTTTCTGCTTTTCTACTGAATAATATCGTAAACGATAAATATAGTCGTATCCACTCTTGAATTATAAGAGAATATGAAAGATATTTTATTCGTCTCAAATAACTTAAACTTCTCCCTGATGGCTATCTACACTGTTCCGATAATTATAAATATTTATATTATACAATTTTTATTTTATACTTTCAAAGTGCCTTTCCTTAGAAAAATAATATAAACATAGCAGTTTAACAAATTTAATTTCTCAAACTTCTGACAAAAACATTTAATGACAATTTTTTTGAGAAGCTGCAAATATTTCCTTTTACTAAAATATAATATTATTCAGCGTTCGCACTCTTTAATCTCTTCCGAAGCTTTAAATGATATTTGCGAGGAGCGAAAACCGCGAGTAAGCATCACAGTTTGGAAGGCCCATATCCGTGAAGCTACGGTGAGAAAAGGCATATGATTATCGCACCACACCGGTATCCCGTGTAATATTATGTCATTGTGGTTTCATCAGCCCTACTCTTGGACGGAACACCTTCAGGGCTTCGGACTTTGCAGTCTCTGTGAGATCCTACGTTCACTGTTCTGTCCGTTTCTCGGGCATTACGTGGTTTCGTCTGGCCGAGAGAGCGTGAGGATACGAAGGAATAACGGGGGGGAATCGTCTGGAGAGGGCTCCTTAATAATACGTTCTGTTCTAACCTCTGTACCTCAAAGAATGGATCTGAAACCGGACGATGAATCGTCTGAATGACCGGATATTCCTTCGAATCGTGCTTAAACTTTCGAGAGATTCACATGACGGAAGTCCATTTCGATGAATTTGTTGAAATGTCTAATTTATTACGATACTTAAATTTTTTAAAAATATATACGTCTGAAATTTCTCCAAATTATTTCTGAGCGTTTATTATATTTCAATCATTTGGATTCCACAGTAAAGGGTTTTGCTTATGAAAGCACTGACCACGCTTATCCATAACTGTATGCGATTTCTCGATCTCGAATTGAGAGAGTATCAATGAGAAGACGTTTCACTTCGCATCCAGAGGTATATTTCATAATCACAGTGTATATACGAGAGCTCGAAATCCCGCGCGATATCGTTACCGATCGGCGCGATCGATATTTTTTGTTTACATACGATTAGTCTTGTGCGATATAATTGCACGGTATGATTCGATGCGTCTCATAATTGTCCGCCTCTTTTCGCCCAGCGTCCGCATCGAAGAAGAAAAATAAAAGAGAAAAAGCAGGTCGAGTTGCGTCGATACGGATGACCTCGTGCACCCACTGAGCTACCCAGGATACCGGTTGCAATTAGTTTTCGACAGCTTGATCTGTTTGGCATGTATTTCTATAGGATCGGCCAATCAGCCCCGAAGCTAGACGTCTCCTTGCGTGCAGAATCGACGATAGTATAGACACTTCGTCGTCTCTTTAAGGAAGATCTTTAATGATCGCACTGACTAACGTTCGTGCCCGGAGCGATCGTTACGACTGACTCCTGTATGTGCTAGCCAAAAACGTGTCCTTTGCGACCGTGAACTTGTCGGTACCTGTGATCCTTTATTGATAGAACGCGAGATATTAATGACTTTAGTGACAGCATAAGCTCTGATGAATACTATTTATGAACGGACTCGACGTGATGAGATTTCCTTTAGATACAACGAATTAAATCCAAGATTTATGTTTCTCGTATTGTTTAATAGTGTTAGTCGTTAATCATTGAACTACTAAGAAAACGGTTCTCTCTTGCTCGGATAGATTTGTCTTAAGGCATTAAATAAGAATAGCAATTGGTATTTTCCAGTAAGAGATACTGTGTAACATGGTCATTTTATCTCTGTTTAATATTGGATTAAACAATAAGGATGTAATAATTTACTTTGTTACACAGTCATCTATATTTCTTGTTGAAAATTATTCAATATAATATACAAACACAGATGGAGAAAATTATTTTGCTTAAGTATGTAAGAATTTGGATAGATCTAAAAATAATTGTTTAAACCAACACAATAATTATGTAGGCAACTCAAACATAATGAGCAATATTATAAAAAGTATTGACATTTTAACCAATTTGAACATTCTACATAATTATCTTGATGATAAAACAAAATTATTTTCAGATTTCAATCTATTTAAATTTTTAGATACTTCAACAAAACTGTTCTTTTCGTACACATAAATATTAATTATCTATGTCTTTCTCAAATATGAAATTTCCTTATATGTATATGTTAAATTATGTGGACTATAAATTATTCAAATCATTGTGTATTAGTATTATTCGATAACGTCTTTTTGAGGATCATGTCGATGTATATCAGATCATGTAACGCTTCAAAATCGGCAAATATCGTCAGATTTCGAATGTTAATGAATTTAATTGCGATTTAGTTATTCTCTACACGCAACCGCTAATCCGGACAAGCACGTTTCGCCGTCGGTACTATCAAGATCCATAAATCAGTCTCGGCGAACAAATGAGATATTCTCGTGGCCGATTCCGTAGAATATCGTCACGTGGAGGCGCCGACTATCCTTGAACTTGTCGGCAGTTGCATTCCTCGCATCTCGTTCCTTTATGATTACGCGCCTGAAATGATCTCCTTTCCCAGTGTTCCCTCGGTGCTCTGAATTTTCGCACTTCTAAGCCGCGCGTAGCGGGAGAGCATATCGCCTCGTAACGAGCCCATAAACATCGACGGTAGTGCGCGCCGGTTTTCACCGTTAACAGCACCAGGAAGTAACCGCGGTCGTACCTTTAAGGGTTGAATCGTGATCGGTTACCTCCTACCTTTACCGCTCGATTTTCCCACTGCTTAGTTTACCGTACCGCACGATACGTTACCGAGGTGCAGAATGATTGTGCGCGTTTGTTGCGCCAGCAATCCAAGTCCGACGTGGAACGAGCGTACAGAATCCGGATACAACGCTATCAGATTCGAGGCGTTGCGCGAAACAATTTCGCAAATGCATCAGCCGCGTTGTATATTGTAGAGAACGCGAAGAGGCGCGTCTTCCTCTTTTCTCGAAGATCACTATAATTATTTCGCTGCTTGTTAAGGCATAACAGTCAATGGTAACTGTTCGTAGATAGGTCGAGCAATCCATGTAGTGTAGAATAAAACCATGAGTCGTATAATATTTCTCATTTCTTCCTTCGGTTCTTCTCTCCCGCAATATTTCTGATTCTCTTTTATTTTTCCTTTCTCTTCTCTTTTGTTCGCTTCCTTTCGTCCCACTTTTTTTTGTTTATTTAGCACAGATATTATACACGCAGCGACGTTTCTCCCTTTTATTTTTTTCTCTTATTCGCCTGCGTGACTCGTCCACCTAATCTTCGTGTCTCATTCTCGGTTCTAACCGAAAAGAACGTTCTTTTCAGCGTGGAATTTCCACCGTCCCACGTCCCAATATCCCAAAGTATGTAACCTATACTTCGCCGAGTTCTTGAAAGTAGTTCGCGTGCTTCGAAAGCGAAGTGAACGGGGCGGTCAAAGTTTCGAACGCGATCGCGGTGTATATTTATGAATGGAAATAAATCTATCGAGTGGCGCTTTCGAGACTCTCGAGAGATCGGCTCTCGAAGACTGCCGTAACCCACTTCGTAAGCTGATTTTAGTCGTCTCCATTTCTTTATTTAAATCCTAAATTATATCCATGGCGTAAAAGCTATTGCATTGTATTTTATATGTTGGTGCAATTATTATGGAATTTCTTCCAAAGTATAGTACAAAAAAATAATAATATTACAACATTCTTGAGTAGTTCCATTATAATATTATTCTTATGACAGAAATTATTTATTTTATGATTATTTAAGCCTTCGATATAACATCTATTTTTTATGTGACATAATTTTCTATGTTCTGCAGTTAATAAGATTGGACGACTCTCATAATTTCTTAATTAATTTTTTTCTGATGAAGTCTTTTTTTCGCACGATGCCGGAGCAGCTTATAACCCTCGTTCTGCTAACGCATTTCACATCAGAGGACGCATCGTAACTTACTCGTCCCCGTATCTCCTTACACTTATCTGCCAAGCTCGTTGTACATTCTCGCGTGGACCCAGCATGGTTATCTATGTGACATATGTACGAGGCTTGAAGCACGCTAATATATGGTTAATGAAATGTTAAGTCGTGTGCACACACACACACACACACACACACACACACACACACACACACACACACACACATCCATGTCAAGGAAACCGAAAATACTTTCTTCAGCCGGACCTTGCATATGTTTCGGTTCGTAATTTTCAGTGACAACCAACTCTTTTTGAATTATATTGATTTAAATACGAGATTTTCTGTAAACTATCTGAAACTTTGCTCGTAAAACATATCTATTTCATTTCGATTTAAAAAAATATATATTTATAATAATATTTATTATTATAGCTGGTTTATTATTTAATAGAGAAAGACTTCAATTAATTTTTAATTTTCAATTCTTGAATCGAAAGCTTGTTATCTAAAGTCGTTAATATTAATATGAATTACAAATTATGTAATTTCAACAGTCAATCAATCTTGTTAAAATTTATTAATTTTATCAATAATAAAAATTAAAGACTCTACTTATTGTAAAGTTTATAATAAAATAGAAACGCATAAAACGAAACTCAGAGTAAATCACAGTAATGTAGAATTAATTCAAAGTTAAAATTGACAATATCTTCGTTGGAATTGTTTCTCCGTGAAGCAGAGGAGTCGCGTAATTCGTGGCGGTTCTGGTTGTCTCGTTGGTCCGCATGGACAAGGATGCACGTCTGCGATTTGTGAATTACGGTCCAGATACTGCTTGACCCAACGATGGGCCTTCGGAGTACAAGGGAGGTCAAAGATCGTTTTTTCGTCGACATCCCGGCTACAGTAAGAGCAACAGAAGCAGCGACAGCGACGGGGAAGAATGTAGAAAGGAGGGAGATGCACCCTTCAAGTGTAATTCATTGTCCTGGCTGCGAGCCGTACGTATTTCCACGCCGCAGTGCATCGCGCATTATCCAGATAATAGCATCTGAGATGATCATCTCGGATGACCGCGCATCGGCTGACCTTGCCGCTTGAAAACGACAGTGCGGGACCAGCACATTGTATCTCTATCTTATTTTAAATTCAATAAAGGATACATATTTCATCATTTATTCGAAGGCTCTTCGTAATTCAAGGTTGCACGCATACAGAACCGCACGCTGCGCGATGAGATTTGCTATAAATGACGAATTCTTGACGCTTCCACGCATCGACACCGGTATTGCTTCTTCAAGAGCAATGAACGTAAATCTCGTTATCTTACGTATAATAAGTATAATCTGTAATATATTTCTCACAGTAAGCCGTTGATTTATGTTGGTATATACGCTAGATATCAGCTTTTCCCTAATGATGCGTCCAATCTATACTCGAAATTATTACATGGCATCACGTTGCACGTTATCCCAGTACGTAATCTGCAAATAATTTTCAAACGAGGGAGGGGGAGAGGACAACCCTTTCGACATTTTCGCAATTCATATTTCTCATAATAATATCGCAGGCAGGAATTCAGGCGTCATTTTTCACGTCACGTTCTGTTATTTACGTGGTTTCTTCGCGCGGCCGTGCGCGAATGTCTGTTACGTATCTCCCAGTTATTTCAAGCTCGATGAAGATTACATATTTTACATTTTATCCGAAGGCCTTTGGTAATTCAAGGCTATACGCGGGAGTGAACGTAATACCGCACGTGTGGGTCGGCCACGCACAAGAGATTTCAATTTCCTCTCGCGCCTCTATGCGCTTATATTGACCGCACCTCCGTCTATGTCGCGTACGCACCTTTATACACTCGAATAATTCGATAGTGGATATCTAAATAATAAAATACCGGTCTGTAAAATCTTCTAAAACTGCGGACGCTCGAATATCCGAGAATCGGAGAGAGAACGATCGTACTATCTACATATCCCCGTCGCTCCTTGAATATCCCGCGCACTTTTGCCCTCTATTTTTTCATATTGGCCAAGAGAATACCACTCGTCGAATCGACGTGCTTATGTTAAAACGCATCTCCCTCTCTTTCGTTGAAAAGTAATAGAAGATCTTCTGGAGAGACGATACCGGGACCACTTTCGAAATACTTTGGACGAGTTTACATAATATTCGCATAGAAAGCTGCATTAGGAGAAGTTATGCTTTGTAATGGACAGTTTTATTTCCCACTAGCCATGTCTTTATCAGTTTCTGCCATGCAAATTAGCGAATCTACCAGGAACCGGTTCGATCAGCTGTCACGCTGACTGTTTTCTACGTGTAGTCTACAAGAATGCTTAAATACATAATGTTTAAGTTACATTCTTAGTTTCTACGCCATGACTAATCTGCTTCACGACGAACTGATCCTTCCATACATTGACGTGTTTTGTGCACATAAATCGCGATTGGACGAACGAGACGTTCTCGCGAGTTGTCAACAAAGTCATTTGCAACTGGCGCGAGATTGAATGAAGAATACTCGTCATTATTGGTTACATCGGCAACATCTGCTGTTACACGTTAATAGTCAATTCGTCAATGATACTCTGAAGGGTATACATATGCAAATCGCGTATATACCGATACAGAAATGAGTTCTACATTGCTGCAGTAATAGGCGCTTCGCTCAAGCATTAGTATGAGGAAACTATGCAGAAATAATACACAAAACTTCCTGTATTAGAACAGGATGTACTCACAAAGGATAACAAACGCACGCTCATCACAGTAATTACCAATCCTACAGTAGTTAAAGCAAATAGCGGTTAGCGCACACGCATTTAACCAATCTCTAATCTGATTAGAAGCGTAATTGGATGAAAATATTACTTCCATATAATATATTGTATCTTTGTCGTAAACGTAATGGACTGCCTGATTTTAGTATCTGTGCTGATTGTCAGTTAGAAAATATTAAAGCATATCAGCATCTTTCTTCAACTCTATTAGTATCTCTTGACTTCGATATTCGATACTTTAAAAAGAATATTTCAAGATATTTCAGCAAAACCTTTCTCTGTAGGAATGCATAGTTTATTCTTATTGTCATTATCTAGGATCGTCATTTCGCAATTTGCAGCTATACGCAAAGAGACATTCATACTTTGTACATTATGTGACAGTTCGATAAGAAATTTTCTCATCAACTCGGCCCTTCACTGAGCATGCTTAGATATATGAGTGGTATGATGGTAACGCGACTGTGATTATAATAACGACACACTATTGTAATACTATTCGCGAAGTAAGTGGTAGTAATCATTATATTCTAACAGCCACGGCGTAGTCTGGCGGCTCTCGTTGTTAGTGGTAGTAGGCAAAGGCATGATAAGAGTCCATGATATATGCCGCTTGTGGGCTTTGGGCGAGAGATGCAAACCATGGTGTACCCTCGGCACATATACACGTGCACATTCGCGGACGCTAATGCATGCGTATTCTCACATTCGCAAATAGTGTATAGCGTGCTTTTTCGCGCACGCATACACCCGCAGATGTACAGGCGGATTATGCGTGTGCAGGTGCGCGACGCACCGCCATAGGGACACCGTATCGCGTCACACATCCACACGAGTGCACGTACTCGTGCTAGTCAGGATGGTCTCAGGACATAAAGGTAATTGCATAATTTAGTGCGAGACATTAAACATTCGCGTATTGCCTCTCGCTCGATTCTCTCCGAACGATTCTCGCCGATCCACTCCGAGACTTCTATCTTCTTCTTCCTCTTCTTCTTGCTTCTTTTACGCCTCACGATCGTTCCACACCTCCGCGGCCCGAAGCGGAATCCTTTTCCTCGTCGCGCGAGCGCGCTTTACGTTTCTTCACCTCTTCCTGATGCGAGCGCGCCCAGCGACAACTACGTGAGCGCATATATGTATATGTCATAAGGTTCGAAAGGATGTATCACGCACGTGGGTCTACGGGGAGAACGTCGAGGAAGAGTAAGTTCTTCTCGCGGAAAAGATGAGTGTACGGTCACGAGGAAAGGGAAGTGCGCGAGATTGGTGTATAACGATCATAAGCTCACGCATTACAACGGAAGAACAATGTAATTACCATGTACTAATGGAATGACTAAACAAAAAAAGCGACTTGATGCTCAGAGAAGATTATAGAAAAATATATATGAGGTAAATTCTGTGCTGTAAATTTTACGCTGCGGAAATATGCGGTGCGGTAAAGTTTAACGTATGGCGCACGCATAGGTACGCATATATCAACATATAGGCATTCAGGTAAAGAACGAGTCCGCAGTATACACACGTAGAACCGAAGAAGTGGAGGAAGAGAGAATAGATTGGACACGAGGTTGCGTAAACGCATCCACGTACGTCATGGGCAAGGGCGCTCGGAAATTATGCGCATGTACAGCGATGCGAAAAGGGCGCGGAAAGTGTAAAGGGGGAAGTAACCGCCGAGTCTCATCGCCAAGGGTCCCAAGGGAGGAGGATAGGGTGAGAAATTTAGATAAGGCTGATAAGGACGGAGACGACAGGACGAAAAGGGGGAGAAAAGAGAAAGAACCGAGTGCGGCAGACGGTTGAAGCGGGACGGGAACAAGGGAGGAAGAGGTCCGGCGAGGAATACGAGGGAGAGAGTATGTATGCAAGTACTAAGTGAGTTATAGCTCTCGGGCAGATATATCAACTCCTTCATTTCCGCCGCAGACGCGACCGAGCATCCCGGCCCGACGGCAACCTCTCTCGGGACCGGTCCCAGTAAGTCGTCGTTGGATTCGCGGTATATACGCGCGTATACCGGATGGCGCGTGCACTCTTTAAACGTTAGGATATAAATGGAGCGTAAACGGTTCTCCGGACACCGTTCGCCGGAATCGCGTTACCGTGTCCGCAGTTTACGAGCACAGCAGTGTGCTGCGATTCACGCGAATGCGAGCTGCTTTCTGAATGTCGAAGAATACATTCGAATAGGAGCAACTTATTCTGCTCTTGAATGCCATTATTTTTTTAATCTTGTAGAATAATAACCCGTCATCGCAACATTGATGAAAGGTTTCATATGTTGCTGCGAGATGCATCAAGGCCCGCATTACAGCTGATGGGCTCGTATTACGTGTTGGAATAAGTCCAAAGAGTTCGTTTACAGGTACAGACAGTTCGCAATTTCCGGTTCACGCGAACCCGAGAACGACGAGTCAACAATTTGATCGTACCCTTCACTAGACGATTGACTTCTTGCCATCCCGGAAATACGGCGTAATGCGGTTTAACATCGAACGATCGAATAGGTTCGCTCGCACGAGAATTACGCAATACGCAGGATGATGGCAGCGATTGATATAATTTGTGAAACGGAAAACGCCCCGATATGTGTTAGAATCCGTGCAAAGGTTGAGAAGATGAAGATACCAGATCCGGATGACGTGATGATAAAACGATTTCTGGCCGGGAAGAATATTATTTTTTTGATTCTAAGCGAACAATTTGTATTTTTAAATAATTAAATAACAGGAAATTAAGCGGCATAAAGCTAAAAGTCATTATATTGAAGAAAATGTAGAAGTTATTTCCTTTAATAATAATTTTTAATAGTAGAGATAATTGCACTGATATAAATTTAATAATATAGAGATTAAATGGTTATTAATTAAAAATTATTCAAATTAAAGGGCAAACACCACAAACGCAGGATTTTGGTAGCGAAATTATATTTTAGTAAAATATAATTCTATTAAAATATAATTTCGCTGAAGAAACATCCTGCGTTTGTGGTGTTATTATGCCATTTAATTTGAATAATTTTTTACATAAATTTATTTATAAAAAGAATAAATATATGAAATATATGAATATGCACATTGAGAAAAAATTTAGTAATAATAAAATCTAAATAATAGTTACTAAAGTTTTAGTGAAGCAATTTCAATAAAATTTTCAGTTAATACATATGTCACAAAACTTATTAAGTTTACTTTTTTTTAAATTATTATTAGGTATCTTATTTTTCTAATTATTAATACATTATTATTATTATTATATTTGATATTTACTAAATATTACATCAATACGTTAAACAAAATATATTTTTTAGTTATTATAAACTTTTTTCAATGTAGATATCTGATGGATATGTCAAAAATTTTTTAGAGAATCCACCTGTTTTATAATATTATTTATTTATCCTTTTAATGAATCAAGCAAAGATAAATGTTTGTAATTGATTAGATCAAATATTAGAATTAGACTCACAGAAATTTTGTTATGACTTTGATAAAGTTAAAATATTTCTGAGATTATTCATGCAATCTTTAAATAAGTTATGTAGTCACACGACTCCACACAGTAGACGGTAGATATAAATTATCTCGATAAAGAGGCGTCAGAGAGGCGTCTATTAATTTTATTGCTGCATTCACGCGACGTGGAATTTTGAGCATTTCCGATGTCGATTTCGTAGCGCCAAATCTGTTTGTACAACTCCTTTGTCGCTATGCGTGACTATAAATGTCTAGGAAGGTGGTCGTGCTCGTCACGCTTTTTTACACCAGCGATTTGTACAGTCAGAATTCTGCAGTTTTCGAAACGAGCACGATATTAATGTGCGGTTTTCAAAAATGACACTTCAAAGCACCGCTTGAAAAACAGAATCTACATATACAATATATCTATTTTAAAAAGACTGAATCCTCGGAATCCATTTAGTCATTCCTTAAGATTTCCTTAATGCGATAAATGTCATGGCAAAAGTCTTTAATAATGAAGGCAGAATAAAAACTAATAAATTATTATATTATATAAAATAATCTGATGTATTTATCGAAAAAAGAATCCTAAAAAATAATGAAAAAAGATTCTAAAGAATATAAATTAAAGAGTTACAAATACTTATAAGAGCTTGGATATGAATATATACATTTTTTTATTGAATATGAATAAAAAAACTGTTTTATTGAATATGAATAAAAAAATTATTTTATTGAATATGAATAAAAAACAATTAAATGTTTTGACTTTACATTTTTTCATCTTCAGTAAATAAAATTGATCTATTGGTTAGATAAATATACAACAAGTAAGAGTTTAATGCTTACGATCGAAGCTGAATCTTAGATGCTTTTTAAATATAATAATTTTTATGTGAATTTATATACTTGGATAAATATATTGGGTATATACGAATTAACACATTTAAATTATATTAATTAAAAAATATTATGATGAGATTAAAACAATATGCGTATATATCAACAACAATTCCAAAGAAGCTTGAGTTACTTATATAAAAATAATTGTTTAAAAATGATAAAAAGTGCGCAACTTAGAATATCACTTATCGACTTTATCATAAAATATGAGTATATTCTAATATTGATCAGTGACTAAATGTCAGATATTAAAAGAAATCATCGATATTGTAGTATCATTGGTGATTTTATACACGAAATTCGTGAGAAAGGGAAGCCTTGCACGGCTCACAAGACACTATTTCCTTGAGAACGAATCATTGCGATCCAGAATTAACACCTTGAGTCGAAGCTGAGCTGGACACACGACCGAGTTGATCCCTCTGTAGTTACTCGCGTGAATCGTTCGACGCGTATATCCGAACCGAGCGGTCTCTTAAGCCAAGAAACATTTGTGGCAATACTAATTTTATTTTTCGCACCCCGACACAGCCGCAGGATATATGGTCCCATCGTATTTAAAAATTTGCATAATGGCTCCCTGACATGTTTATGTACACACGCCGGGGTCTCCATTTTGCCTGCCAACCCCCGGGCCCCCTTTGAACCTCCGCCATGCGTGAGACGTGCATGTCCGCTTAACGCGAACGCACGCGCGGAGGACTCTTGCAGAGGACGAAATATAACGTGAAACGACCGGCAGCGGAATCATCCCGCGATAATTCCCCGCAAGGTCGAGCCCGAGGGATTAAAAATGCCATCATTATACCGAGATGTCGTAAATATGCGATTTGTCGAGACAGACCGTACCGCACGATACGGGTTAATATCGTCGAGCATTTTTCACGCCTTCTTCATCCGGCATTTAAACCGCTTTCGCATCGATAGTGCAGATCGTCAAGATGTCTCGGCAGAGACAGGTAAATGCAGCTTAAATCTTGGATTGAAGAGACGCGATCTCTTGAGCGCACAATCAGATTCTCGATAGACCTTTCGACTTCAATCGAGAAAATCTAATAAAATTGATATCACACATTCATTTCTAATGCGACAAAAAGAACGCAGACGTTAAGGCTAAGGTATTAAGAGCACATATCTGCAGCTGTAAATATTTACGAGCGCAAATTACGTTCTACCTACGTGGTTTACAGAGGACGAAGACTTTCGTAGAGTACGTAGCATCGTCACGTACATATCCTTGCCCTCGGGAAACACCTTTTACTCCCACACATTGTGTATCCCCCCCATCTTTCTATGCTGTCACTCAAGATATTATTATAATCTGCACGACTCGCCAGAGATCCATTACCTTGCGCACTGTATCGAGACGATAGCAATATAAGTTGATGCTACATCGAAACATCCAGCCAGCTAGCCAACCGGCTATCCAGCGAAAAGCGTCTCATTTCTGCTATAGGGATTACTTACTATGTTGGCGAATGCAACAAACGCAAACGAATCGGATGCACAACGGTGTCGTCGGATCGATTGTGCATTGACTCGCATGACGATCAACGACGATCCAGATGTATCGAGTATACGGGCACGCAATTTACAAGTTAAGCGATTTCATCCGTGCGCCTTGCGTTCTCCATCGGGCGTGATTTGCGCAATAGAAACGAACCGTTGCGCTGCGAATGTTCTTTGCGGCACAGCATGCGTGCACACATGTACGCACGCACGCACGCATGCATGCGGTCCGATACGCATCGATACGTGTGACGGATGATCACCGCGAACGCACGATTTAATTTCACGGATATACAAGTCCGGAATGACTTCGTTTCGAGTAGCGAGCGGGTGGTGATGGCGGCACTCGATTTCTCGATCACCGATACCATTTCTCGTCTGTCCAGTAAGTGGTTCTTAATTGCTAGATATTTATGACTTATTCATGGCTATCTTGCGGTTATCTCTCATGATTGCGCACGGCAGTCAGTGTCCAGCTATCTTATTATTAGGGCAAGTTATTTTTGTAAATTTTATAGGATTGTAGATCAAACGGTCAATGACAAAAATAAACAGTAAACCTTGTTCTGTAGAGGAGCAAAATACAGAGAGGGAACTAAATCTCAAACTGTTGTCTGCAATTATCTCAAAAGGAAACAGATTGAGTGATCTAAAATAACTACGTAACATAACTATAACGTGTAACTAATCAAATGTTCTTGACAGTAACATAAGACAATTGAATTGAGCGTATCACCGATATACAACAGATATAAACATTTTCTCTTCTATATATATATATATATATATATATATATATATATATATATATATATACTTCTGAGAACAATGAAAATTGATATTTTTAAAGTAAATTACATTTAAAGTAAATTATATTTTTGAAGTATCTAAATTAGGAAAATTAAGTTTTTAATCTCCGTTAAATGTGCAAACCGATAATCATGTTTATTTTTAGAAAATGTAATGTAATGGTGTCAGCGTTAAACGGACAGAGCGCACGTTTTCATGACACGTTTCATAAAGATGCATTCGAGAAGATATAGAGAAAACAGATCGTCCAGATTCGGTCGAGTCTGGTGAACGCTCCGGGCGTACCACGCCCCGTGCACGCGCGTCAATATACGGCATATATATTTATTCATAATGCGTATAAAAGAGAGAGCAAGAAAGGGAGAGGAGGAAGAAGAAATATATACGGAGCGAGAGAAAAAGAGCGGAACGTAAGCGCACTGTGATGTACACAAACACAAACACACACACACACACACAAATATATATATATATATATATGCGCGCACGAGTTCGACTCCCCCGCCTTGAAAACGCTATTCCATTCCACACACATATAATTAAGAGCCCTAAATCGCGCGAGATCGCGCCTCGAAGGGCGTGTCCACGTACGTTCTCGACCACCTCACTCTCGATCCATCCCACCAGCTATCGAATACTCATTCCGCCCTTTTCCCTCCGCTCTCGCCCTTAGCTCGCTCTCGAACTTACGCCATACCGTGCCATATCGGATCCCTTTTTAATTTCGTGGTCGAGACATGTGCGGCCGTTACTTATGGGGATGAAGTACGATTCGGCGTGCAGAAAAGTACGAAAGGGAAGTGTGCTTGAGAGTACTCCCGTTGAATGTGTATGAAAAGCGGATTGTTTCAAGATTATTTATTCTTTCAATTTTATTTATTTGTATGATGTTACATAGTGAATAATATATTTTATATTTTCTGAGAAAAAAGTTTATCATTAAGTACGATATATTTCAATATTTTCTCTCGGTATCGAGAGACTCTTGGATAATCGTTTGATTAAAATTCATTTCAGATTTAACAATCGCATCGATTTCACGGGGCAGTTTTAATGGCAGGTTGATACCATATTTCGTTATTGAATCTCGAGATACACATTCAGAAAGATCAATTTTATTATTCTGAGAATTTCGGCCAGTCGTGAGATTCGATCGCACGCACTCGACAAAACGAGCTGTGGGGTTAATACCGAAGTTTCATGCTGTGGATGTAACCTATCTCGCGAGCACCATCTCTACTCTGGGATCGGGCCAAGGGGAGAGAGTGTCGAAGTTTTATCGGGAGGAGGTGCGAGAGAATTGTGCGAGGAACGAGAGAAACGGGTCGATTGATTTATAGTGCGAAATGGATTTCGCGGGGAGGAGGCAACGACAGGCAGCGTTGGGCTCGATTAATCTTGAATTTATAGCTGCAATTATCTGTCTACGAAATATCCAACGGACACCGAGAGAGAGAGAGAGAGAGAGAGAGAGAGAGAGAGAGAGAGAGAGAGAGAGAGAGAGAGAGAGAGAGAGAGAGAGAGAGAGAGAAAAATGAGAGAGGAAATGCAGTCAAGAGAAGACTTACGGAAATCATATCGTAATTACAGTTATCGAAACTCTTACGTTTGTTCTTAAGTAATTTGAATCTATCGAGCATTGCATTCGCAAAAAAAATCTGAAGCTGTCTTGAGTTTCGAGGAAAAAGATGAGAAACATTGATTAAATATATTTGATGTTTAATCGATCGTGTGAGATTACATGCAAAAACGCAATCTTTCTTTCTTGTCTTTCATGATTAAAGTCTTACGTCAGAAGCGAAGCCTTAATATGCACAAGACAACGTTTTTGCATGTAACGCTGTCAGATTGTCATCCTGTTGCATTCATTATGTCACAGAATTGAAATTTTGATATCATTAAATGATTAAATTATGATGCTGTATTCTTGTGGATCCACAAACCGTATAATATTTTATATAATTTGAGAGTTAAATTAAAGTCAAACATTTTATTATCATAACAAAATAAGATTTTTTTTCTGGTAATGTAATAAAAAACCAAAAACATACAATTAATATCGGAAATATCTATTTTAAACGATTAGTTGAAGTGCGCAATTAGTAAAGCTTTGTTTCACTAATATTATAAAATATAAGAGTAGTCAATTATAATTCACGTTATAGGATTGTTACATAAATTCAAATGGCTTTTCGTGTCAACTTATCATCAGGCAATTCCTTCTACTTGAAAGATTTAAGTAATCCGTGCTTCTCTCTAGTAATTCTATGTTTACATTGGCAATAACGTCGTCTGACACGAGGGTGCATGTGCAATAACATTCAGGTGCATAATTTAATACACCTAATTCCTCCTTCAGCGACGACTAATTATAGACTAATTCTACCAAGAATATACTCCGGCTTAATCCCGAACTACCCAGCTATGCGCTCCTAACGCAATGAAGCTGGCTCGAAGATTCCCAAGAAGCTAAGTCACGTCGGGCTTGTTTCGTTATATTAACCCGCGATCCGTTACGCAGCAATTTCATTTTAATATGAGAATAAAACAATTAGAATTTGACGGGTGGATATATGATCTTCGACTTGCACTATGTTGTTTAATATTGAAGTACATTTCTCTTTATCTTATCTTGACAAATTATCTTCTTTAGAATTTTAATGACGTTAAATGTTCATATATATGCGTGTAAGTAATCGGATTAATTTCTTGCAACTATGTATGATGAATGAACCATCATTCTTCATCATTTCAGTATATAACTGATATCAGTTTGTCAAGTATATTATTAAAAAATAATATGAATAAAATAAAAATGTATAAGAAAAGAATATAATTTGAATTAAAAATGACCGACGTTTTAATTAGATTATTGAAGAACATCTCATAATTTTTCTTACGAAACCCCAGGTTTCCAACTCGCAAATCTCGTTTACGAACGTAACCAATCTCCCAACGGGGATTTTCGAGCGACTTATTGATCGCGAAGTAATGAGCGTGACAAGAGCTGTGGGTGAGCAGGTAAGCGGGGAAGAAGGACAAAAGCGGCGTCTAGGGAGATAGGTGAGGAGCGCGATAGTCATAACGCCGTTGTTCGATGCTGACAATGGTGCTTAACGTTCGTCGCGGTGACAGTATGAAATTCGCTGGCGTCCGAGAGTATCTTACTCGCGTAGAAACGCCGCGCGTGGCAACTGGGTTGCGGTGTAATCGTAAAATTAGCATAACTCCTTCTTCTCAGTGATGAATCCGTCGCCTAGCCACCATTGAGAACGTTACCGATCCGGTCTTCAGAGAAGACGATGCTTTACGACCTCCCGCGCGGTATGATCGTCTGGAGAATAGAAGCTAACTCTATTCTAATGGCGCACATGACATCTTAGATGTCCGAATACGTTCTATTAGAAATGTTTTATAGTCTTGGTTTATAATCTTGTTTTATAGTCTTTGACGGGCTAACAAATTTCTATTCAATATGGATACGGTCATCAAATTATTAAAATAATTTGTTTTAAAAATAATATAGTGGCATATATAATATATTGTATGTACACTGGATTAGGAAAAAAGTCCCTTTCCTCATCAATATTTTCATTAAAAATAATCAAAATTTGAATTTAAAAAAAGGATTTTAAAGCGTGAAATCTCTACTTTCGAATGATTACTGTATTTTTTGAATTTATATGAGTTTTGTAATTTTTATACACAGAAAACTACGAGCTGGAAAAATGAAAAATTTTCTTTTCACTTTGGAGATCTGTAGTGTTCTCTAAAAAATTTTGATCAAATTTTCGCTATTTGTCGTGAAAGCTTGTAACTTTTTCTATAAAATCTTTTTTTTTTAAATGTTGCTACGATTTTTTTGTTCCTGAGTTACTCGCGGATTAAATAAAAAGGAATATGACTTTATTGTTCGTAACTCCGTTAAAGATTATCGTATCGCAATTAAAAATATAAATTCCTAAAGCTGAAACGTTGCTTTATCAAGTGGTGTAATTGCCAATTTTTAAAAAATAAAATATATGAAATGTTGCTAAAAAGTCTTTTTATCAACTTGTAAAAGGACTTTTTTCTTAACCCAATATATATATATACATATATTAGGTGTTGGAATTAATTCGTAGCGTTTTACAAGTGATGGGAAGTACTTTCATTAATGTATTTTTTAATGCTCATGTGAAATAAATAACATTCTTTCATTAAAAAACGCTACGAATTAATTCCAACACCTAATATATAAAATATATTATATCCTAAAATAGAAATATATTTTAAAAGTAAAAATATATTTTCAGATGTTTCATGACTTTTATATTTATGATTTATTAACATTACGATTTATTAACAATCATTGTGAATAAAGAAATCTGCAAATTATAATAAGCTATATTGCTTGTCGTCAGAGAGTTACAAAGGTTTATAATCTCATAAAATCACTTAACGGAACATTAACGTTATAAAATTGCACGACTAGCTCGGATATTAGCGAATGGGTTACTATGTGAATTACGCGGAGGTCTGTTAAACGTTACTATATACCGTTTTAGAGCTAATACTTTACGTCAGTTTAGCACGAGTGTCAGCGAAACGACAACAGCAGACTTCGTTGCAACCATTACCGCTTAGTCATATAATGTAGTAGGTTTACAATGTGCTGTATAGAGGCATGAAACTTTCGCACGTTCTTTATTACAGGAATAATAAAGCAAACGTTTTAAAAACGTCAATCGACAAAATATTAGCGACATTAAAATCGTCATTATTAGTAATTCAATCACCGTTCGCTAACAATCACAGAAATCAGAGATTGTCGTAGTAATTTGAGAGGCTACGCGCGTGATCGCGGTGAGAGAGAATGGAATTGAATTTCGTCGTGAATTCGCCATAGAATTTTGCCGTTGTCGTGCGACTCGGATGCAGAAGCCAGCTTAGCTAACACAAACAACAATTTACAACAGCAGTCATGTACAGCTAATGCCGATAACGAGGATAGACCCAACTAATGCGCCATTGCGGTAATCTTCAAATACCGTGGATACCAAACAAAAACGGGATCCTGCTCTCGCGGAATTATTGATCACCTGTGTGTTCTCACTTACTTAGCTCATCATTCGTCTTGTTACTTAAGCTCCTTGTTTTGTCTTGTCCGCAGAACGCATAGCGCAGGTGGGCTCCTCCGATTTGTTCGCCTCTCTCGGTTCCGCCTCGACCGACGGCAACACGATCGATCATAGCCACGGAATTGTAGATTGGGAATTCAATATGACCCGCGTTATTCCGCTTTAACCGGCGTTACCGCCGTAAGTCGCGGCACGTTCGTTGGATTCATTCACACTCGCGCCGCGCCAGTTCTGCTCATACGCCACGCGAGCGTTAAAGGCGAATTAAGCCGTGGTAAATTTTATTAGCGACGTGTTGTGACACCGTAACTAGAACCCTGCTTGCCTCGACTGTGATCCTCAAAGGGTCTCTTTCAAGCAAGGAGGTCCTTTACGCGTCGCGATATATCCCGTAAATAATGAAATTTTATGACGCGGAAACCGTATCTGAAACAACGCGCTGCTGCGCAACGAAAAGGTAGACGTAAGTTATAAGACGGGCATGGGCAACAGGCTGAGCAACGGGTGCGAGGCGTTTATCGAGTCGCCAAAGGTTTATGTCGATTCCCATACACACATGCGAGCTAAAATCCCGAGCGAAACGAGTTTCACTTTGTTGCAATTCTGTTGCACGCGCCGATGTCGCCGTGGCATCGAACGATTGATGTCGACACGATATTCTGTATGTTCCTGTTACCGGCGTTATCTCCATTTTAATCGAAAGTCGAGTCGCGGTTTCGAATGCCGAATGTCCAAGTCGACACGAGAAATTGCCGTATTTCCGTACCGATCCCGTAACAATCCCGTAACAATCCCGCGGTACACGGCTTCGTATGGAAATGATTTTAAGACTTTTTGCTACGCTGGCTTAATTGAGGGAACATACCTCCATCTTTTTGTATACGCCCGAAATGAAAAAAAAAATATAAATAAACTTGGAAAGTATATTTTTTTGAGAATAATATCCCTCTCAGAAAAAATTTAACTTTCCATGACATTTAAAATTTAAATTCAAGTTTAATCAAATTAAAGCCAATCTTCTAATTTAATAACCATTCTTCAGAAATCTTCTCGTTTTCAATGCTAAGTATCTTTGATTCAAATTTTACTAAAAAAATTCGATTCCAGTTTTATTGCAAATTACATTCTTAAATTATGTTATGTAATTTTTTTGCGAATAATACCTAGTTATGTCAAGATTTTTTAAATTAAATTCCGAATCCGATATTATCGCGAGCTTAAAGGTCTTTCAAAAAAATCCGAAGCCACTTTGAAGGGCTGATAGTTCACTGAAATAATAGTTTACTGAAATAATATTGAACGTATCGATGTCAATGAGATACTTCACGTTTTCATCGAGGCACTTTACGTGAACTTTAGAAAGTTCTGTATATTATTGCGAGACGGACGGATCCTTAGAACGAGACTTTTAAATGGAAATAACGCTACCTCGCGCACCGCTTTAATCCGGGAGTAGCGGCTCGGTGTTTTCACCGCGCGTCGCGCGATGAACACTATTATAATCCGGACCTGTATTTCTGACTGACTTCCAGAGAGACGGACCCCCTTGCAGAATTGAGTCGAGGATATGAATAATTCATGCGTGAACGGGCGGAAAGGGGCGGCAGGGAAGGAGGAAAGGGGGGATTACAAGAAGGGCTCCGTTTAATGCGATACGCTGGTTAAGGCGCGGCAGTTTACTGAATAAAATCCCTGATTGACCGGTGGCAGGGTGGTGACGGTGGTAGTCGACGAGCTGGCAAGAAAGCGTCGAGCCACATATACGTGGTGTGCTCGGAGTATTCCCTATCACGCCGAACGTTGCATCGTCGATCGTCGTGTATCGCAAACGTAACGACAAGAGAAATCCGAGATCGTTTCTCGACAAATGATTTATCGAATGATTCTCGTAGCGCATAATGACAGCAGGAATTAATGCGCCGAGAATTCACAAAGAGACGCGGCGCGGATGCTTCTGTGGGTACGATGTGACAAAACAGTAATTGCATCCCTTTCATCATTGAGAGTGCTATTAATTAACGTCAGTTGGCATGGGATGATAGCAATTTTGCAATAAAAAGGAAGCCGTCGAGTCGGTCATCGCGCATTATGTAAAGGTGGGTCATTAATTACAAAGAGTAGTACGGGTCTGCCAGCCGCAAAGCACTTTACAATCAGCTGTTACAAAACCGCGGTGACAGCGGAGATCGGCAAGAAGTACTGCGGGACGTGCTGTCCTGGAAGGAACCGCTGTCCTTCCACGTTTTACCTCCCTTCGCAGTACCGGTATGAGTGATCGGTGGTTATGATGACTGACAGTTAGAATTGAATTCAAAGAAGAAAGTGTCGGCACGAATAGACCTGAATATTCTCGTACGAGCATCGCGAAATCAATCGCGAAATCCTTTTATGTCGTTACTCCAATTATAAGCCCGTTTTCACGCTGGCAGCGAACATTCCCACGAAAAGTGGAAAGCATACATACGTCACGAATAATTCCGTGCTGAATGTTCGACAACGTCGAGTCATTTACGAGATTCCGTATCATCTATGGTCGTTACCTCGAAGACAGGCCTGAAAGAATATGTAGAAAGGAGCTGTCTCGATGTGGAGCAAGTTTTCACACGTGAAAATGCACACTTCTGTGCGCATCGAGCTAGGAAAGACGCACAGCAGGACTAACGTAGAAACGCGAGAGCGTATTCTGTGGGAACATACGATAACCGAATATACATACGAGAACCCCGACGCGGCGAAGCGAAGCCTCTCTCTTCTCTCTGGACAACGGAGAAGTCGAGGTGATGGTTTGTGTCAGTTCACCTTATCTCACCAGGACTATCTACCATTACTTCTTTTCACGTTGTCTTGAAACGTCAAGAGGCACTCGTACGATCTCGCCATCGCATCGGCCTCGATCTGTAACGGTCACGATCGATTGGCCAGCCTCATCGCGTTTTGATCTTTGAGGTACCGTCCGACTCTTCATTCGCTTTCACGGATTTTCGGTATGGACAGGTATCCGCATATAGTCGGAAACAATAACCAACTTTCATAAATTGCTCGAGAAATCGATCGTTATCATCTCGTATAAGAATTCGAAAATCGTAAATAGACTGGTCTGTGTAACAGCTGAATTTGGAATCTGACGATGAGATCTCTTATATTAAGTTAAATAACTTTTTTATGTAGAATATCCCACCAGATATATTGTATTACTATCTGTCACGGCGACATGGTTTTGTCATTTAAGGACATCTTTTTTATTGATTTTAGCAAAAAATATCTTGTGAATAAAGATTTAATTTATTGATACACACACATTTTAGCGATATATATATATATCAATACATAACTTTTGTGGCTATTAAAAATACTGTATTTTCAGTGTTCTGCAATGCTACATTTTTATCTTCAATATTTATGTGTAGCTCCACACAGATTCCAAATTTATTCCGAATTTATCCTGAATTTAATTTTAAAGTGAATGTAAATTCGTCTTTAAAAAGTTAAAGAGAAAAAAAATTAAGTATAATGAATTATAACTACGGCTAAGTAAGTGAGAGTAAATTAATACGCTATGATAAAAAATATAACGTATAATATAAAAATAAAATTTTCATGATTACTGATTTTTTATTACTATTGAAATAAATATATATATATTAGGTGTTGGAATTAATTCGTAGCGTTTTTTAATGAAAGAATGTTATTTATTTCACATGAGCATTAAAAAATACATTAATGAAAGTACTTCCCATCACTTGTAAAACGCTACGAATTAATTCCAACACCTAATAATATTTTTAAATATATATTTTTTATTAATATTGAAATTATATAATTAGTATAAAATGTGGATTTGGATAAAAAAAATTGTTTTCGACATATAAAAATGGATAGCAAAGGTAAACATGAAGCCTGTAAATTTCTCATGCGCTATTTTCCGATTTAATGAGCAGGTTATCGATCCTTTGCGGTCCTAGATCAAACTCAAAATTAATGGCGTAATCTACATGCAATATCTGCGGGTGATCAATTAATTTATCAATCGTTGTTCGCGGAGTGGGGTCAAGGTATTGTCGGATTATAAAATGGACACGACTTTAATCTTGCCTAGTCTCGACGCACGATGCCAGGAGCATGACTGGCAGAACGAGGGAGGGAATCATTATCAGATGACATCCATTATTTCATCCGTCCGTTCGATTTAATTACATATTCAATTTGGCTGAATCTTATCGCAATCGCTCACAGGTTTGTCGAACACAACACACTTAATGACTTCTAACTCTCTGAAATGTTCTTGACTGCCGTTGACGGGAGAACCGTCGCGCGCCGCCAGTAGAAGACAATACCTTGCGCAATTATAATTCCGTAACGGATTTTAATTACTGATGGATCAACGGGAAAAGCATTTTCATCACTTGTAAGATTATATAACTCCCTTGAAGGCTCACGAGCGTCTTTAGCGTTCAAAGAAGTACAGAACTGGTTTGCCATTAAAAGACAATGATCTAGCATGCTGACACGTTGTTCCCTAACGGGTATTAATTGGCGGCAGATCAAACAAATAGAATACTTCACGTCGTTTTAATCTAACGCTTTCAATTCATGCATACATTGTTGCGCTTCAAAAGTACGTATTTTTCAACCTTGATAGGAATATTGGAAGCAGATGTGCGGGCAATCACTATTTCAAAATGACTGTCTCATATTTTATAACGGATATTAATTACTAATATACCGAGTCACAATCTCATATTGTCAACTCATCAAATTAGTTCGAGATTATCGGTTATTCTTGACTAGATATTAAACAAAGAATTAATTTCTACTTGAAAGATCATTCTTTTAATAGCCATCAATCATTGATAAATAAAGTCTCCTTGTTTTGATTGCTTCTTATATTATAATAAAATGCATAAATAATATATTTACTTGTTTCATCTCGCTTTCTATTTCTTTGTATTAACTGATCATCGATATTGTTTTACTCTTCACAAGTTTTTGTTTGTAAATCACACTTTACTATTATGTCATCTTTTATTTATGATACAATAACAGATGAAATTTTATTCTCGCATATTTATTACGTCCGCCCTCAAGAAACGGCAATATTAAACGCTTCTCTCTCGGTCTCTCTCTTCTTTCATCTTCCTTCTCTTGAATACATTATGTCGTGGTCAAAGAAAGAAATACCACAGCCCTCGACAAAGGAGGCGAAGCCGCGAGGTAAACCGTAACCACGGTCGCGGAAGCGTGAAGAATGAAATCCTCGCAATCAAGCGGTATTGCTCGAGCTCCTCCCGCACGCTCATTAATTATGTTTTTACAGGTAAGAAAGAGGGCGAAGAGATGGGCAGGGGTGGCGCGGGGCAGATTGAAAAATCGGCAAGAAACGCCGCGCAATTATCCCGCAGTTACTCGAAATTAGCGTATCGATTAACCTCGTTTCGCCTCGGCTACGTCGTCGACGTTTTGCGTTGCCGCGACCAGGCTGGTTCTTTTCCGGTACATCAGTTCCCGTGTACGCCGTACTGACGTACGTATGGTATGATGTTCGTAACGCGCGCATATACGAGATCTGCGAGAGCAGAGAGAGAGAGAGAGCTTTGAATTTTTTGATCGATTGATGATGAATTGATTGCGATGGTTAATACAAGTTGACTGACTCGATATGGATTGGTCGGTTACGGTTTTTATTGCGATAAATGATGTGAACTGTAAACGTGATGTCAGTTTCCACGATTGGCATCTGCCAATTAGCGTAATAATTGTGACATGCTAAAATGTCATGTCGCAAAATCTGATTTAATATCTTACAATCGACTAGTTGTGCTATGAAATGAGACACATGATATTTTCGCATTTATAACAGCATTAATAAATTATAACATCCAATCGATCAGTATATATGGAATATAAAGGTGATTTCTAAAGTTGTCGAAGTTGTTAATTATAAACCGCGCTGCTACACGATTTTCGATGGAGATATGTTCTGATAATTTATCATCGTTTTACCAGATTTAATTCGGAGTTAATTCAACTGTTGCTACTGTTTATTAAATTCTCAATTCGGCCATGCGTGATGTTAAATAAATAATTGAATTGATTTTTGATGATGTTTAAAAATACTTCAATTCTACTGCCTATAATAATCTTCATAAATGTAAATGGTAACCCGAACGGTAAAATGGAATTACTTCGATAACTAATCTTTGAATGAACAATCGATGAGGCATATTAGGTATTATAACAAGCGAAACTAGTAATGCAATTTGCGTATACCACTCCACAGGGATATCGAAGTTTCAAAGTTCATACTATTCCGCGATATTGTTACGCAATACATATCAATTATTACCTGAATCTATTACAAACTAGCACCTGTTCAAGTAGCTGTAGTGGTTATTCAATTATTTTACTCCGAAACATTACAACACGACTAGAGATACACGACTAGAGATAACACGGTACTTAACGATATGATTCTATTGCATAAAATTCTTATATCTGCATATTCATAAATCACTCGTACAGAAGATACATACAATTTGTTCTCTCTTCGTACGCGGTTCGAGGAAAGTATTTTTAGAGGTAATGATAGATAAAACGTTGAATAATCCAAATTCACTCTGCGCGGAAGTAAGATATGAACGAACTTAAATTATCGATGGTTTCGAGAGAGAGGAGGAGAGTAATTAAAAATGCTGTCAAAGGCACTCGGGAAGAGCTTTCCCACTTATACGAAGCTCTCTCTAGCCTAGAAAAACGATGGCGAACCCGAGAACCCGAGAAGGCGTGGCTCGTGCCTCGTTCTCTCGGGTACTCTATCTTCGTCTTCCTCTTTCTTTCCATCAGCCTGTCGTTCTTCCTTGTACGTGAAACTCACGTGTAGTAGCACGTATCTTCTCGCGTCCGAGCACACCGTCCGACCTCGTTCGACCGGCTCTGACTTTCGGCCTTATACATAAATATCTCATAAATAACCGTCCGGATAATCAACGTCGATTATAATTACCCACCGCTTGTATCACTAGCCCTATTCACGATCCTTTTTCGAACAGATGCAACAGACGACGAGGAACAAAACACGTGTCTCAAATCCCTTTTGTTGCTACGTCTTTCCATTTTTGGATACGAAACCTTCTCACGGTTTTAAAATGAGACCATAGACGCGCACGTGTTAGCAAACGTTTAAAGAAAATTATATAATAAAAAAATATGTGTGTGAATGCATCGTTTCGGTTAATTAAACCCAAAGACACCGACGTTTGTAGAAATGTGAGACGTAACTGCTAACAATAGGGTTAAGAAATACGATAGATACAATAGATTAATGCTAGGCCAAGCGTTACCATGTATAAATCGAACGATAAAAGTCAACTTGAAGAATGTCGCATTACGAGATAATATTAATCTTCCGTTGATGAATTGACTTTCTAATTATTAAATTTAATGTCACATGAGAGAAAGAGAGAAAATGAATCTTGAATTTTACATATGTCTAGCGACTTACACAAACTTGAGCGAGCTGTCATCTGGTCTTTCTTTATTATTCATCGATAGAACACTAACGACTTTTTAATACTTATCATAATTCGTATCATAGGTTCGTTTTTTAGCGTTAACTAAAGCTGCATTTTGTCGCGACGGAAAGCAATGAATTGTCGATATCTCGTACACATAAAGAAATAAGATTGTCCATATCCTAATTAAGGCTGCGCTTGATGCAGGATTACTCATCAACGTGCTCTTATCGATCATGCTGCCTCACCGAGTCTAACTAATCATGTCTTAATTAATTTTCCATGCAGTAAGAAATTATTCAGAGAATCGGGAACGACATTATTTTCGCACGCTATTTAATAAAATATAAAATATAGAAGATAAGCAGGAAATGTCCTCATCAAACTGTATTACAATACATTATTTTTATCTTTACGTATCTTTAATTTTCAAATCAAATATTAAATTTTTAAGAGATTCTTAAAGATATATGCATATTAAGAATATTGCTTTTATTCCTAAAAAAATGTTACTTTGTATTAAACTATATTTTTCGCGAATTCTTGCCTTTCATATGTTTACAATTTTTTTATTACGTCTATAATAATTATCTTATAACTAAAATAAAATATCATTAATAAACTGTATCATAATAAAATACACAAATATGAAAATAGGGAGAGATATCTTTAACCCTAGAAAGCAGCCATTTTTGATCTATCCAAAAGGTTTTTTTTTATAATTAATTTGGATTTGCACATAGAGCTTTAGATTTTTGTGACTTTTCATAAACAATCACAATTAATTACAAGTATTTTTACTTTTATGATGATCCTCCTTTGTAAAAAGCTAGATTTACTTTGAACCGCGACTAATTTAGATTCACGGTTCTAGTGTTAAACTACAAAATTATGTCCATCTCATTTCATGTATTGTAATTACGTTACGTCGTTGCAGGAGAGTACAATCGTCAACAATGAAATTTAGCTTCTCATTTCGCGCGGGATAACTTCACGTAAACTAAATCGTATTATACGTGAGTTCCTTCTACATACGCAATATCATGAGCGACTGCTGTTTATGCAACAGCTATTACTCGGGACCTATTTCCAGCAGTTTAGTCCGCAAGCTTCCTGAATCAAACAGTTCTAGCGAGTCTATTAATTGGTATGCAATTAATTTTCCAATTTCTTCTCAAATAATCCACATTTTTTTCTCAAAGCGCAAACGAACATTAAAATGTAAATGTAATCATGACGAAAATCGAAACTATAAAATCGAATGAAGATACAAAGGATTTCTTGAATCTCGAAAGAGAATTTTCGTAAAGAGAGAGAAGCGAAGAGAAGTTTGAAGATGCGGCATCGCTGATTGACACTGCGATCTCTATAGTCGAGTTTATCATCAGGTTAAGTCGCGGTAAATTTCCTGTGCCGCGAATAAGCGTCGTAGGCGGTTTTCGATTGAGATTCGTTTCCGCGGGCCGCGGCTTCGATTATTATTGTTGCCGCCTCAGGGACGTAATCCTGCGCGGCGATCTCGGATGGACGGGGTTGAAATCGCGCAGTCATGCGATCGATTCAGCTTACATCGAGATGAAATCGCTCGCGGTCTGCCGGTCCAATCGATCGTTTGCATTGGAGTTTGTCGAGAGCAACATCATCGGGCACGCTGCTCGATCGTGATTCCGGATCGATGAGGGCCCTATCGCTGCCCTATCTAACTCCGATCCTCGCTATGAGTTTTATCAACCGCTGCGCGCGGTATCTCGCTCTCGTCGATTACGGTCGAGATTTCGTATCGTACCGTACATGAAACGCCGGATTATAACCGCGAAATTATTGATTTTGAATCGATGTCCGAAAGCACAATCAGATCACTAGTATCTGTAATAGAAAGTGTGTACAATGCGTACCAGAGATATTCTTCCTCAATAAGTAAATACAAACGTATCAACAAACAGAGAGAACTGCAAGTTAATAATAATGTGACGACGAAAATATCGTTTATATAAAATTAACATTTCCACAGTATATATAAATATTAGGAGTTTATTATATATTTAAATTTATTATAATGTTAGGTATAGCAATTTTATATTTGTATTATAAGTTCTGATCATACGTGAAAGCCGAAGAAAAGCAAAATTAAATAATGACAGTAGAATTTACAAATTACGAAGAAGTTCTTTGCTACTGACGTAACACGCATTCGCGTACTAGCTCCAAAGACGCGTATAAGCTGCCGCGTTCGTTTCGCGAAACTGGCAACCGTCAACGTTCGCAAAAGGCAAAAGGCATGAGAACCGTGTAATTGGACGTGTCAAGTGCTATAAGCAGGCACGTTGCCGTTCGGTCTTGACTCCCTATGAAGAGTATGAAAAACGTGCCGCATCGTTGCGCCTCCGTCGACGATCCCTCTCTTCAGCGTGACTATGTACCTACGACTTTGCGCACCATCTGTAATCTCGTTGGCAACCGCTTTCATCTCGGAATAGATACGATAAATGTTTCTGAATTAGATCCACCTATGACGGAAGGTACAATCGGCGTCCGCGAATTAGCCTCGACCGCATCGTTAAAGAAGCCGCTACTTAATGCTGTTACGCTATCGTCGAGGCATCGAGATTATCCGCGGGATGCGTACGTTTCGTGAAACGCCAGCGCGGCGATTCGTGTCCGTCGCTTTATCTTCCGCCTTTCATTAATCACTACGGGCGATTTCCCGTCGCGACCGCCGCGCCGCTGCGACGTCATTATGTATCCTCGCGTAACACTGGTCGTCTCACTCGAGCACCATAGAAAGAAACTACAAGTACTATCGAGACCTGTCCTTCGACGCAGACGGCACAGGCCGCAGGCCTGTTCTCTCGCTTGTAACACGCTTATAACGTCGCCGGTAGTCCTTCGGAATACCGTGGAAGGCATTCTCTCTGTCGGAGATGTGCTCGCTGGTGCTCGCGCGACTGAATTCAAGCGTGCGCGCTCGTGGACGCGTGTACAGCATCACGCACGAAGCGCGGCACCATCAAACATCTTGCCGCTAGACGAAAGCGATGATGGATAACCTTTGATGAAATCATTCATACATCAGCGTTCACCATCTCGCACCTCCTCTCGCCGCGAAACCAACGAGCGCGCGCGCTCATTTGCCGTGTACCGTTAATCTTTAATTACTCATTGATTTATTATTGGCCACGCGGCGCGGCGTGGCGTGTCGGCTACGTTACCTCTCGCACCGTAGCCGATCGCTCTGGCAGCCGTAGATATTTTTACCAGCGGGATTATTCCGATGTATTCTCTATGCAACGTCAATCGTTCCATTGACACGTCGACGATCCTTTTGAGCTTCACAAAGAATGACAATGTTAGTGATCAAAGCTCGGAGATGATACTGCCTGCCGCTATAAAACGTTGAGCAGAACGAAGAGAAGTTAAATGAGATTTTTTTAATTCGCGCATTTATAGATTTCACTTCATACAGCAGTTTAAAATTCATAAATTTTTCTTGTGAGATTAAGAGACGACTTCCAGTCGGTTTAGTCATCTGACTTTGTAATATCTTGAACCAACGACTTTTTTAAATACCATGATATTCTTTCATCTGCGTGTTCTTTTCTTCCAACTATTAACGTCACTTTTCTATTTTTATATTTAGGAATTAATGAAATTTTTATTTTGCGAAGATTATTACCTTCTATAAGAAAATTATAAAATTCTTATGACTTATAAAAATTCCGAAGCGATAAATGCGACTTAGTGTTGTGATAAAATCTTATGTTTATGGATGCATACTCGAGAATCGCACAATTGATAATCGTTCACGATACCATCGCAATTTCAAGGTCCAACATATAAAAGTAACGGAATGTAGGAAAAGCGAAAAGCGACATATTGATAGATAAATCGTCCGGAACATCGATTAGTGATGTCGCGTACTGCCAACACTCATGGCGTTTGTCAGATTGATACCGCTGTCGCTGTCGGATCTAATAGGCTCTCGTGTTCAAAGCTGAAAACAGGATGACAGCGTTTATATGCATACATGAGCGTGTGCGTTCGCGTACGTTCGATATCTCGATTCATACACTTTCACTTCGTTGTCGTTGTCGATCGCTCTTATAACGATCGTTTTTGACGCTGTGTCGCGAGACAACCTGCGTTATTAGGAATCGTTATCGGGGACAAGTTCTCGGTCGAGCAACTAACTAATATTGGCGTTTTGCTCGTCTCGGCGTATGCATGCAAATTATAGCCATTACCGAGTATAACGGCGTTCGCTTCCCGAGTATTATCTGATAAAGTGTCTTCACGTAGAAATGCGAGAAAAAGATTTCAGTGTTGTTGTTGCGTTTCTGTGATTCTGCGCGTGAAGATTTTTATCCCAGTCAGATTCGAGATCGTCGTGCGATCAATTTAGAATCAAAGAAGATTCAATAATTTATACTCTCTCTCTCTCTTTCAGCCAAAGTAAAATAAAAGTGACAGGCTTCAGTAATTAATAAAATCGAGAGTTATTACAGAAAACGCAGATAACGTTTTTACAAGTTCGAGACGTCACTAGCAAAAAAAAAATTAAGGTCAGACGTTGCAAGTATACTTGATTTTTCATGACGCGATCACGGTCGGAGATTTCAAGCGCCTGTTTTCGCCATCCTGTTCATTGTCGTCCGGTCGTCCGTTCGATTTCACCGGATGAAATAAATCACGAACCACCGGCGCGCGTCGTCCCGATGGAGACACTCGAAATATCACGGGGAGACCGACATTTAAACGCCCGGCGCTAATGCGACCCGTGCGAGACCCGAATGACGCTCTCAATAATAGATTAGATGCCGGCTAAGTGCACCGACGTCCGCCGACGCCACCGCTCGTGATTTATTGATATCGGCACGTGCGCGTATCGAGATTTTCACTTCTCGCGGTCGACGTGACACAGCGCATTCCGAAATTAACGGTGACTATAACGTCACAGTAAGAGTGCTTTTCCACAAGTGACAATTTGACGATAGGATATAAGAGCGAACGATAAAGTAAAATTCCATCCCCTGAACGTCCGCTGAATAACTAAATATCAAGTCTGACGAAATGTTTTTCCTGCCAAATAACAATGGATGTGATTAAAATAAAATATAGGTATTATAATAAAGTAGTTATTTAAATCATTAATTTTTTGCTAAGTAATAATTTAGATTATTTAAATCTTAATATTTCATCTGTATGTGTGTGTGTGTGTGTGTAGTTGTATTTTATATATATATATACACATTCACTCCCTCCATTTGTATCCGAGTCTTTTTTGTCTAGCCTAAATTTTTTATTATTCTAGACTTTTAAAAAATATTTAAAAAATTCAGAGTCACTTTTAATATTTAAAAGTATTAATATTTAAAAATATTTAAAAAATATTTAAAAAATTCAGAGTTACTTTTATATCTTTATTACATTATCAAATAATTTTCTCAATTATTTTAGGAGAGACAATCAGAGATCAATATTCTTCTTTATTTGAAGAAGAAGAAGAATTTAAAGAGAAAGAATTTGAAAATAAAATTTTATTTATATCAAAAAAAATCTAAATTGTAGACAGAAAATATTAATAATAAATATTGGAAATAAATATTAAATTATAGAATTATGAATAATCTTTGCGATGATATCACGAATATATTCTTCGATATAAAATCGAATCGCTCCGACAGTTCATCGGATTAATTGAACACGAATGATAGATCGCATGAGTATATCGAGATTTCGATTTCTTGTGCCCGCAGCGTAACGTGTGTTTCATAAGCGAGCGTGAAAGAAATTAACAGCTTTAACATCGCCATGTCTGGCAGCTCGACAGAAAATAAAGATAGATATCGAATTAGTGTCGTGTCTCGATGCTCGCGCGCTCAATCACTAGATCTGCAATGGTGCCCGGAATGATGTATAAATCAGATATGTGAATTGCGCGCCGAAAAGAAAAATGCGACTAATGATGCGTATAAATATTTCAAAATCAACGAACCTGTGAAAATTTCGCGTGTTCTTCGAGTGAATTTATTCGATCAAGCGTCAACATTACACAATGAATTTGAATAGAAACTATTACTCAGCCCAAGTAATTATGGCGAGCGATCTATGTACTGTGCCGCGATGAATAATAGTTGCGGTTTCCCTCAGATTGCACAATTTCATTCTCCATCTGTCTGTATACATAACGTGTCTTATCGATCACGATATGTGTATCTGCCACGCGAGTATCAGCTTTTTCGCGTTTGTTGATCGTAAATAGTACGTGTCGGAGGCTCGTGGCTAACAATGGTCTTAATGTTGCCGTTAGGCAGCTGTATATCTATTAACTCGACAGGAAGCAAGAACAAATGTCGAATTAGCCACGCACTGTGATACGTATTGCCGACTAAATCGTCGGAGCGATTGAACCTATCGATCTTGTGCACTAGGCGCGGCATATTACATTGCGCTATTTAAAAGAATAATTTAGAAAAAGCGGAAGTTTACTATGCAGATCGCGATATATAGGAGTGGACATGAAAGGCTAGTATTTTTTTAATATAAAAAAAAATTCAATTTAATAATTAATGAGATATAACTGCTTTTTAACTTAAATATATTTATTAATTTATGAGATTAATAAATATGATCAAAAAATAATATTTAATAGATTAAAATAATCATTAATAGATTTTAATTTTTTTTTTTAATAGAGAGTTTAGCTCTTTCAACATTCCTTTGAAAGTATTTTTTTAATGTATTATAATATAATGTAAATACTAAATTATAAGCAAATAATACAAATAAAATTAAAATATATTATACTTTAATATCTCTTAGAATTAATAAATATTTGGAAGATAGAAAATACAATTCTAATAAAAAATACTTGTTGCAAAAAAAATGTAAAATTTTCCTATTGTTACATGAGCCCAACCGGCAGAATGTACTGATACAGATATTATCGTTATGGCCGAACTTGATCAATTTGATATTTTTAGAATTCATTTTTTCATAACTTTGAACATCGAAGTTCAAGATTTCTGATGAACCAAAACAAATAAAACAGATATAATTACGTTCTTAGATACATGTTATACATTCGATTAAAAAAATACTTTTCTTAAATGCTGATTACAAATAAATGCAAGAGACATGAAAATTTAATTGAAAAATTTACTTTTTGATATAATAATCTTTTGTTTCTCTACAGAAATGCCATTTTAATATTAACTATGAAATGTCTAACATAAGGTAACATAAATTCAGAGTCGCTATTAAAAATATTTTAAAGTTTTTGGCTACATTCAGTTAGTTAGAATGTGAGAACAATCTTTCAAAACATGGCTCTCCCTTAGTAAATTAGGGAACAGTATGTTAGCAACAGAAGTTTGTGTAATTTTCAGAGTTCATTAGTCAACGATGACATTACTTAATTATAGCTTCCAAAGTTTCAGATACTGTATGCTCTCGATTATCGAACATATGACATAAGCTAGGTCAGACGCATGCGCAATTTGTTAATTTCTCTCTCGACCCTAGTCTAAGTAAGAAAGAAAGAGAGAGATATATAGAGAGAGAGAGAGAGAGAGAGAGAGAGAGAGAGAGAGAGAGAGAGAGAGAGAGAGAGAGAGAGAGAGGAAGTTAGAGTCGTGTGCGCTGGTATTCTTCGTGAGTTAATTTTATCTGCGCGATAAATAATAACTCTTAATGGAACGCCAACACGCGATCATAAACAACGCGTATTCGCAGGCGTTTGATCTCACTTAATGTGACGATCGTGTCGCACGGAAATCCAAGAAGATCTGAAAGAACCCTTTCGAGAACCAGCAGCAAAGAAACATGCATTTGTAAGGTATCCCAGCATTTTTTACACTCCCTTAAGTGAGAGCCGACAAATTAAGAAAGAACTTAAGCGCTTTAGGCTCGAACGTGCGTAATCGAGCAAGCGAACTTGTGTATGTATGTGATTCTAGGTCTCTCTCTCTCTCTTTCTCTCTCTCTCTCTCTTCGGCTTAACTTACCAGTTGTCCACAATAAATACAGTAGTAGATAAATTTTTTATCTATGTGGGTGAGGACGCACCAAGAATTAATTTAGACATGCTAATGTACCAAAAAATGAAAAAAATGTAAGTAATATTTTTAGAATACGAATTATTTTCTATAATATATATATATATATATATATATATATATATATATATATATATATATTAGTATGTTCCCTAGTTACATAATTTATTAGAGCAATATTGGCCGAATATATTTTCAATGTATACCAATATTTAACCAATGTTTCGCCAATGAATTGTACTACTCGGGTTATGGGTTGTTTCCGTTTTTAATTACTAATATGATAATTTATCATATTATACGCTGCAAAATAATGTTTGTTGGAGATAAAAATTATAATCTGAATTTTAGTTTATTAATAATTATAATTAATTATAATACATACATTAAAAGTCAACAGAGTTGTTCTGACAGAAAAAGATAGTTACAATTAGTTCCGAAATTATTAAATACAATATTTATAGACATACGATACATATATGATGACATAATTGTAATTGTAACATATCGAATATGCATTTTCAAAATTGTGATCTGCTATTAACTAATTAAACCAGTCGATTGAGTCGATATATCACATTTTTTAAAAATAATATGAACAAATGAGATAAGAAAACATAAATCTCTGATGGGTATAGCAATCGCAAGATATACGAAATTAGCTTTGCTAGAATCTTGCGTGCCATGTAGTCTTCATAATACGAAGAGAATCTCTTGAAGAACCAGGACCTTGTCGGAGCCGAACCCGTTCTTAGTATCTTGAAAAGAGCAAATGGAATATCGCGGAGCGTGCGAGCAAAAGCCGACGAGGCGAAAGAGGTCGTTAGAAGGCGGTTCCTTCGGACACTCTTAACCCAGAAAACCGAGGTCATTCTGGTCAAATTAAATGGTTTAAGATCGAGCCCACGTTCAGCCGTGTCGGAAACTCTCGAACGCTCGGGGCCCTAAACGAAAAGAACTTTTAATCGCTAACCGAGTACGACCGATCGTAACTGTAACGCTGCGCGTCCGCGAGCGTTTTACGACGCGACTCCGCGGATCTTTTTATGAGTATACATAAAGGCGTGTATGCGCGCATGACACTTTTTTCTAATAGTCAAGGCGACACGTTTTCTCCATCTCCGCCCCGGTGACTCACGGGAATGTAAACCGACGTCTAGATTTTTCTGCATTTGCTCAGGCCGATAACGCTCGCGCGCGCGCCCATTGTTTGAACGGTCCGAATACACGGAACAAATTGTACCGTCGTTAGCGTCGAGACCTCGAGGGTCGACAAGATAAATGAGGCGGCTTTTAGCGCCTTATCTAGCCGCGAAAATGGCGCGGAAGAGTCGTACGTGCCGTAGTTAACGACTAATGTAAGAAACAATAAAATCTAAGAATAGGGATTTAAGAAACAGATACTGTTATAGGGACGTGACTTTACAGCAAAATGGTGCATCGATACATGCAGGGAAAAGTATTATAATATTCATTTATATACATTTTTAAATTTATAATGTCGATTCATACTTAATTTTAGTCATTTTTATTTCTATAGATCTCCATTACTTAATACTATTATATATATTGTTAATTTAATTAAACCAATATGGAGTTATATTGATTCAAAAATGTATTAAAGTTGACTAAAATTTAGTTTATGTTTATTATGCACACACTTTAATATGCACTTTTTATTGACTTTATTGATAAATGAAATCGCATACTTGTTATTTCGATCTACGTTTCAATTAGTTATTTCTTATAATTATTATGTCCGCGCATTAGTAACGCCATACGATACTTTAACTTCTTATCGTGCTTTTATGCTTCATTGTACTTTGATCGTAAGAATCGACGTTATTTTCTCATCGTGAAGGTACCTCTTGTGGAGCATAAAGGCGGTATTTAACGATGTTTCGGTCAGAGTTCGCACGGTTGAAGTTACGTAAACGAGAAAACCTTCCTAGTCTCGAGTTACCTCGTAAAGCAATCCGAAAGAAATTTCTATAATGAGACGTATTATATGTAATTTTGATTCACAATGCGTCGTTGCGTAGAGCGATATATAAAAAAATTCTTGAACCTTCAATATGTATTAGCTTAGGCATTAAACATTTTGTATTACGATATGGATCAACGAATAATTTAGAAAACAATAAAAAATAATAACAGAGAACAAAATGAAGACCATAATAAAGAACAAAAATAAAAATAAATAACACAGAAAAAAATTTAACCAATAAGAACAAAAAGAATTTTATTGGAATTTTATTACTTGTTAAAACACAACCAATAGGAAATAGGAAATAAAAGCCCATAACGGTCGAAGCTTTATTAATTCAGCTTAAATAATTCAATGTAAATTTGTATATATTTTATATATACATGTATATATACAAAAATTTAATAACTGCACGAAATAATTGATATTAATTCGTCCATTGTAATGTCATATTGAATAATAACCACATTATTTGGACAGGGAATTGCAAAAGTAGAAAGTACTCTCTGATTCCCAGAACTATTACAAAGCTCTGCTCCATATTGTACTCATATAATTGTAATTACAAAATGCATTTTTAAAGGCTGATAATAATTCTCTCGATCACGTCTCTCGGTCCGTGTAACGCCTCGGGTCTTTTGATCCTGTCAGATTAATGAACACCTATGAATGGATCGATCATTTCGCGAAAGTATGATTGTAATCTAGCCGCAATATTTCCGAGAACGCAGCCGACGGTATCATCGGTGCGCGAAGGCATCGCGCCGGGGCTCAAATCGCAATAAATCTTGCCAACATCTCGGAATTCCACGCACAGCTCGCGACTGTCCTTCGCCGAGGGTTGCGTCGTGTCATTATCATTAATGCGTGAAAGGCGCGACTAAATAGAATATACGCAGCTACGATTCGCGCCGCGTGCGGCAGAAACGGCGCGAAATCGCTCACGGGTAGGCGATCTGTTCGCGCGTACTCCATTACCATTTGTCCGTTTCGCAACTATTATCGTTGATCGCGCACGGGCGCGCAATATCGAGTAGACAGTATCCGCATTACGATAACGTGGGAACGCGTTTCCTAGGCGAGGATCAGTGCGTGCAAGGTCGTAGGAATACGCCGATCGAGGGGATTCCGACTCCGTCGCTCGAGGAAACGTTCGTCAAAGTGGAGGAGTCCTCTTTTCCGCCGGTGAGGTCCGACAGTACAATGGGATTACAATGTCGCTACATTGCGGCGATGCAAATTAAGAGCTATAATGGCGTTTTAAGTATGAGACGCGTCTGCTAAATACGATAAACGCACGATAAATTGCTCTTATCCGCTTCGCTTTAGATATACCGATGATAATAACCCGTCTGTCTTTCTAATGGCACTAAAATTACAGATACGTGATTTTATACGAGAATCGCGGAGTAACGGATTGAAAATTAAAAATCTGCTTGCAGAGGCATTTAAACTAATTTAAACTTCCTCCGCTAACTTGTCTCACTCGCCAGGAAGCAGTCACTCGTATGTTCAGAGCAGATTTTTGTAGGATATGAGTTTTCAACTTTAATTCGATTTACCGTTCTACTTCCTATTAATTCGCTACGATATTACATAAGTTTTGAAAAAATTAATTTAATTTACTTTTTTTTTTAAATCGAAATTACAATTGCAGATTTTTTTCATTACAAAGTAGTTAATACTTTTTTTTTTTTTTTTTAAAGAGAGAAATGTAACCACATGACAGGCGTGCAGCTAATATAAGGATGTTTACACGAAGAGGCGTAAATATGTAACCGCTCCCTGAGCTGAAAAAAACTCGCTCACACATGATACTTGACGGCAGTCAGAAATGCCGGGCTTCGCGACGGCAGCGACCCGATCGCCATAAAAATACGATAAAATATTCAGCCGCTCGCTAAGGCAAACCGATATAATGGTCCACGAAGTGTCCGATTACTCTGGAAAGATTTCGACCAGGCTAACTGGATTTTTAGCCATCCTTTTGTCACGCACTTGCGTGCACGCGTCTTTTCGCGCGCCATTTTACAAGCGTTAACGAGCGAAGCTCGTCGAGTGAGTGGCTATTGATCGATATGAGCGTGCATAAAAATTTTACGCATTTTTCTAATCCCTTATAGAAGAGAGACGAATTAAACGTACAGATTATCGGCGTTGTGTTCCACTAATTTCGGCGAGCGTTGCACTCGCTTTGGTGGCATCTTGCTCACGAGCAAGTTGGCCTTGAAGAATGGCCTTCGAGTCGTCATGGATTAATCAGCTTTTTTTTTCCTTCACTTTTTTTGCTTTTGCCTTTTGCCAAGCCTTTGCTATTCGCATTGCTCCTGCGGTTCACTCCTGTTACGTCGCCGTTGTTGAGAAGCGAGAACGCGAACAGAGTCGAGAATAGGAAAGGGCATCGGGACGAATCTGTCGGGCATCGGGAAGAATCGCGCGAATCCTAGAGCGACAGGGAGATGGACGATGTGGAAACACGTCGCGTCGGAGATCGTGGCTTCGAAGTCGGGGAAGAGAAAGAGAAACGGCGGGACGAGCTGAACGCGCTCGAGGAGATCGAGAGATCTCGTTTTCTCGGAACTCGGCGAACCAACACGGACCCTACAAAGCGTTTCCGCTCGTTCGATATTCCGAAACCTCCTCGGTCGTACTCGTTTTGTCGCCCGTCGGCCTCGGCGCCTTCGACCGCGTTAAAAAGATGTGTTTTTACACACCGAGATCAGATATAGCGAACTAAGCTGCTAACGCGTGTCGGTGCCGATTCAAGAAAGGAAATGCTCGCTGTGATTCTACGAGTTTGATGAACGTCTCGATTCTGGAAGCATCCGCAAGGAAGCTACCGCGTAGCAGACAATGTTGCATGAAGAAGACAATAACTTTTCGATACTCGGAAAACAATGCGTTTCGAAAGACTCTTAATGCTCCAAATTACAATTCCTCCCATATATTTCTAGTTTACATGGCTGTGAAGCGCTTTTCTGAGAAAGATATTAATTAAGATCGTCTTTCTTATTTGATTGTTGAATAATGAATACATTTTCAATGTAATTAATGCGATCGTTAAATTCATATCATAGGAAGATGAAAAGTTCGTCATTGTGGAACCATACAATAACTGTTATTATATGGATACGTAATGATGAACCTTTTATCTTCCTGATAATGTTATTAAATAATAGTATCAGCGCGATAATTTCGGCAGTTTGCCTCTTTCCTCGTTTTTCATAATTGGATTTATCGATTAAGATATTGAGACTTGATGCTTTGAAATCGAGACATTTTCAGCTATAAATTAAGCATTAATAGGGATAGGTATAACGTTACAGTGTATTCAAATCTCGTCTAGTGAAATTCGAGAACGTACTAATTATGATCGCATAATTATAACATAGGAAATATGCAATTTGCGCACGACAGATGCCGTAATTACAACAAAATTTGCGCTTAATGAGCCGTCAGTAGTGACTCATTGTTCCCATATAGAAATCCTCTGGGACTTGTTTCTCATTCTAGCGTGTCTTTTCATTCAGTATCACGATCAAATTTCACTTGGTTTAAAAACATTCGAATTCTTTATCATTTTATTAATATTACTTTTGAAACAAATATTGAAAAATGAATTCTTTTGATAATGGAAAATCAAAAAAGTTCACCTCGTAAAAGTTTACTATGAGCTGCGAATCGAGCGATTAAAAGCAAATTTTCTGTTGTTCATTAATCTAAAAGTCGGCTCTTCTAGAAGACAGGAAGAAATGTATCTTCGTGTATGAATCTAATAATACAATACATATTAATTTGATTCGTGCTTCATTTAGTATTTTTTCCGGAAGTTTATTCACAATTATTCGTTTTAATTAGTCATGTAACCATGCGAGTTAAATTTTACCGACACTTCCAATGGCTACATTTGTTTCGTCGAATAGCTTTTTTATCCATGGCTTCGTGAAACGTGACTTACGATCGCGCGTTTGTTCCGATATTTATTAGTTAGAAGCAGCTCCGTGTTTTACGACGCGTGATTATACGATTACTGAGGATAACATTTAATACCTCAATAATAGCGGATCGATATTTGGTTACGATATTTCAACGATTCAATCGGGCAGGAGTGACACCTTGATCGAGATCGTTATCGCGCGTCCTAATTGGTATATCTGTTCGTCCGTGCCCGCCGACACTTTATCAGTGAGATAATATCTCGTGCGAGCAAGCGGCTCGTCTGTGCGAGCGGTACTCGTTTCCGGTAGGGAAGTCCCGAGAGAAACGATGTCTCTGATCCTACGATTATTTCGACGGATATCCGGAATGGGTTGCACGCCACCGAGATAAGATTCACCCCCCGCGCAGTAGGTTGCGGCAAAACAAAATGATATTTGTAATTATGTATATGCGTGGTGTTAAGTTGCGTAATTGTGACATAAACGCAGTCGCATATATTGTATATATATGTGTCGTAAATCTCCTTAAAGCCAAATGCATTGCAGCACAATTAACAATATTAATTTAACAAATATCATGATTTTTATTAAATATACATCGTCTACATAAAAGTATTTGTCTAAATAATGGTTTTCATAAGAGATATTTTCATTGGAAAAAGACTGATAGTAATAATCAAGTCTGGGTGATAGTTATCGAAACTTCAGTGAAATAATTTGAATTAAATGTGTTCAGTTAATATAACCAAAACTAACTAAACGCTAATTTTACTTTTCTACTCACGTGGAAATGTCAAAATGATATAATCTCGAGACAGTACTGTTTGTCGTCGCAGCAGTACTGACTGCCAATGTTGTGCCAGTATAGATTTAACACAGGAGTGTAATGCTATGCCGTGCTTAATTGCCAATGTTGATTCAACACTGCCAATAATGTACGGGCTAGTACGCAATTGGACCAGCATTGAGTATACAATTCGACCGAATATTGGTAATACAACTGGCTCAGTGTTAATAAAAATAAAATAAAAATGATATAAAAAAAGATATAACGTCAAAAACAGTTTAATGAAATGTAATTATATAAAATTAAAAATTAATTATTAATTAAATAAAAAATTAATTATAACTTTACTTCGTTCATAAGGTGATTTAAACCCTGATATACATGTAAAATTTAAAATAAAAAAGTTGTATTTTATCATTTTATTATTCTTTATACATATATAATATATTAATATTTAATTACATATATATTTCACCAATATATTTATTACATGATATTGATATTCGATATAATTTTGTTGTGGAAAAATGCAAGTTTATTACGGCACAGCAATTAAGCAGTACTGGGACAAGAATGCCTGTCGATATTAAATCATTGGACCAAGTAAATAATTCCTACGTGAGATAAATATTATCTCACTTTCTTAATTATTACCAATAAACAATTGATTACTATTATTATGTTTGGTAATATTGGCAGTAATATTATTGCAAAGAACCAATTACAGTAACTAAAATGTTTCTTGCACAAAATGTTCTATACGATTGAAATATCGGCTATAATCGGATTTATAAATCGGATTTATAAATACGGCGACGCTGCACGGATTAAGGCTGAACGATTGATTGCAAAATCTACGATACAACATGCAACACGAAATAACATACGATCACAAGAAGGAAGCGACGAAAACAACTGATGAGATTATCAAGAGACAGAAGCTGTGAGAGTTTGGCAAGTTTAGAATGACATCATTGAAAAGTATTATCGAATAAAATAAGATGAAAAGCCGATTGAAGATACAAGAGAGAAACCACAGACGTGGGGGAGAAAGAAGGACTTATGAATTTAAGGATGGGTCGGCGCGAAGTCACCGGATTGATGCTAATCCGACCTGTCACGGTTACTTGACAAGGAGACGCAGGTGAGAAAAGAATCCTACAACTTATTCGCAACGTTATTCAAATGGTTCGTGGAACGAACGAGTTCGGAGTTCGTACCTGCACGACATTAATCCTCTGCGCGAGCACTCGCTGATTTAGTCCAGCCGTTCAAAGGATGATATACTCGGCGTAGAAAATCGAGCATGAACATGCTGATACGTCGATCATTCTCGAGTAATCCATGTGTTAATTCACGAGCTTTCCTTTCTGCCACGTTCAATACGATAGCGCGCTTTGCGTTATCATCATTCGATATAAAACATGATTTATTTCGATAAGTATGTTTGTTCATTTTTAGATTAACTTTAATCTTTCTAATTTTAGAAGAAATAGAAAGAGATAAAATGTAAGTTAAACTGAGATAAAAGTTAATTTATATATATAGAAAATAGAAATGGAGACATGAAGACTACATGGCATTACCCTGGTAATGAATTTTTCTTATAATTTTTATGCGAATTGGAACATTTTTCAGAAATACTCAGACATATTCGGAAAGTTCACATCTTCTTTCAGAATTTTTCATACATGTGAATTCTGAAATATTCTGAAATTTCTCATCCCATTTCTCATAATTTTTAAAAGATATTTAAAAATTTTTTTAGATTTTGTAACATTTCATCAGAACTTACAAAAAATCTTCGAAATCTCACGACATTTCATAATTAACATGGAAAATTCTAAGAAAAGATGTAGATTTTTCGAGAAGTATTCCAATTCGTATAAAAAAATGTGAGAAAATTATAAAATTATATAGAAATTCTGAAAAATTATACGAAAAATTCTGAGAAAAACTTTCATCAGGGTAGACATGCTGCAATTTGATCAATTTTAAATCTGATTGATAATGCTCCTCGTTTTTAAGTCTACTTATTAAATTATCTTGCTAAAAGATCTTTATTAAGAATAAAAGAAGTTGATTAAGAGTTAGTTGTTTACGAGTTGATTAAGATTATGCAAAATACGAGGCACTTATTCTTTCCACTAAGAGCCATAATTCCAAACGTTCAATGGTCGATCCGAGCTCATTCGCAAAAGGGGATTGTCGAGGAGAGCGATCTCGTTGACGAGCCTCGTCAGCGACGTCATCGAGGACCGATCCCGAGGTGGAGGACTCTCGAACAGGTTTTCGGTCGTGAGGTTAGCCGCAGGCACGCGCTTGAAAGAGAACATTCACGCCTCGCCACGAAATACCAACCGGATCGACGCGAGGATCTGACGGTGGGAGAGAACGTGTGTGGACAGCATTCGTAATGTTTAATACACTATGCGCGTGGCTGCATATCGATGACAATGATTCAGAGAGAGGAGATCAAGGCGCGAGCTGTTGAATCGGATCAGCACTCGAGGTATCGTTGCGCGTTATTATCTGTTGACTCAGCATCGACAATGACCACCCACTAACGCCTGCCTGAGAATAATTTTCTGTAACGCACATGCTAATGACGTTTACACAAGGAGGACGTTTCCTTTTCTGCGTATATACGTATATACGCGAGGGCGTTTATAGTTTCCACACGACATTATCGCATTTTTACTACAAATGCCGTGTTCGCCAAGTAATAATCTTTTCATATTTATGACTTTATGATCGTTCAAGCAATCATAAGTTCTCGTAATTACTCGATAACCTCTTGATTTATCTTTCTCTGATAAATGATATAAGTAATGCTGTATATATTAGGTGTTGGAATTAATTCGTAGCGTTTTTTAATGAAAGAATGTTATTTATTTCACATGAGCATTAAAAAATACATTAATGAAAGTACTTCCCATCACTTGTAAAACGCTACGAATTAATTCCAACACCTAATACAAATATGCGAATCTTAACACTACACTTAAGACTAAGTTCAGGTGTGATTCTCTGTGATTCTCTTATGCGAATTAAATGTGTAAAGATTGCAGATGCCGATCACTTTATTGCCTCGAACGATGTAAGATGAAATCCTACATATCATTTTTCTTTTAAGATATACTTTTATTGATGGCACGCTCAGCTTCGTTTATTCGTTCTTTAATTTTTTGACTGTTGATTTTCTCATATATTGTTTATATGTTTATCATGTCTCTCTCTCTTTCTCTCTTTCGAATATAAATTCGAGCTACAATAAAACATTCCATATCCGGTTAATCTCAAAGGGACTGACATATCCGTATGTAGTAAACGCAGATAAGCCTGGTAAACGTAGGAAAGAATCCAGACAACTTCGCTGCGGGGAGAAAAGGTGGTACGCGAGACACATGGAATTCTAGACGTCAGCGTACTCGCGGTATCTCTTGCCGTGGAGCGGAAAGGAAACGATGGAGAAACAGGCGAGAAAGGAAAAGAATACTTCGAACACTCCTCTGTCTTTCTCTCCTACATCCTTCTTCTATATGTTCTCGAGGGTTACCGTGGGCGAATGGGGTACCTCGTCGGTCGGAACAAAGCTAAGATAAGAGTGACCGTAAGAGAAAAAGCCGATCGAGAGACACACAAGAGGAGTACCTCTCTTATCGCATGGCCGGCGAGTCGAGGCGAGACGGAGGACACTTCGAAGTATTTTTCACGGCGATAAATAATCCAGAACGAACGTCATTCCGTGAACTGACACAAGCGAGTTGCGAGAGGAAGGATGAAGGTGCGCCGCGATAGCAACTCTTTCATGCCTCTATCAACCCTCCTTTTCTCCTTCTTCATTCTTTCGTATGTTCTTCTCTTTTCCTGCTATCTTCCGGCCTCTCTCTTCGCCAAGCAATATCTACCTGGAAGCAATGTCCATCGCGGGGGTACGTGGGCTACAAAGGCACTTACACGACCTACTTCGAATCTCGGAGAAATAATGTCTCTCCATTGGTGGGCCAGATGATCGGTCGATTATCGACTACGTACCCAGGTTTTAGAGGCCCTGGACTTCCGGTGTACGAGTCTCTCTCTCTCTCTCCTTCGCAAAAACCGCGACGCTCAATGATATATTCAAAGTGGAACATCGTATTTAACGCTAAGAGCTCGGATAAGGAGGACGAAATATATATTCGGTAACGATAGCTCCGTTTCACGGGTGTGGCGCTAAAGATGGATAGGCACTTGCATCCGTGCAGAAAAATGATATCGTACTAACGTAAAACGACACGGAAAGAATGATTTTGTGTTGAAATATTTAAAAGTTTATCTATAACACTGAAAGAAAAGATTAGCTGTTGCAGCAAATTAGATGATAAAATATGCCATAGCAGTTTTAATTGGTTGCAGCAGCCAATTAAAAATATTATGTTATATTTATACCATTTAATTTGCAACAGGTAATCCTTTTCTTTCAGTGTACAGAAAATAATTTTGCTGGACCATCAGAATAATTATATAGAAAACTCAAGCATGATAAGTAATACTGCAAAAAAATTTTGATATTTTAACAATTTAGTTTGAGTGTTCTATAATATTTTGATAGTTTAACAAAAATTACTTTCAGATCTGTATCTAGCTAAATTTTCAGATTCAGCAAAACCGTTCTTTCCATGTAGCTATTGTTTTAAATAATTTAAATTTAAACTTAATTTAAATTTAAACTTAATTCCAGATTTTATCTCCATAATTTTGCTCTGCTATAAATAAAATTAATAAAACGCGAAGTTGTGATAATCGTAACCCATTTGTAAATCAAAGTACTGTATCGAAATTTAAGATTTAAATTGATGACGCGGATCAAAGTGGCGTTACAAGGAAGTGCTCGACGTTTTCTTCATTACGCGTTTAAAGCGTATCATTTGGGGCTGCCCGTCGATCCAATCTCTAAATCTGCAACGTAACAACGAATCATCCATCCTCGCGATGAGAGCGACGGCCTTAAGATGATCGACGTATCGCAATCGCGGTTGATTGCACAGTATGCAGGTTCGGCATCCTCGAAAAATATCGACCCTGTTATTTGCTAAGGATCTTCGGTTCGGACAAGGAGCAGGTTTCGGTTTATATGCCGCCGAAATAAATCGTGTAGAAATTGCGACTACAAGAACGAACACGAATACGTGTAAACAGTTTTTGGTTAAGTATACTCGTCGTGCAATGCTGTCGCGTGGTGCACGTGTCGAAGGAACGTCCCGAATTAGATGCCTACGATTCGTCTCTCCGTTCGTGGAGTAATTTAACCCCTGAACTTTGCCTGCGCATCTGGACCGTTGTTGACTTGACGTTCTTGCTTTTATTTCCATACCGTGGTTACATGGTATCACAGAATAATCAAACTTTAAACTGAATGACGCAATAAAATTGTAAAAACATCATATATTTCTGTATTTCGAAACAAGAGTATCATAAAACAGAACACTTATAAACGTTAATAATTAAACGTTCGTAATTAAACGAAAGATAATATAGATATAACGATATAAACATTAGTCAGATAAGATAAAATATTCTTCGTTAATAATTGCTTAATTCAGCTGAAATAATAGTATATTAACTTTGTAATTAACTTCGTTTTTTCATCATAAATACTTAAAATTAGATAAGTATTATTATACAAAAGGGTTATAAAACGCAAATGTTTTTATCAATTTCTCGATTCGTTCGTATTTTTTTCACTAACATCCCGCAGTTCCCAACTTTTTCTCCTGTATGCTAGGAACAAGAAACAGGTATTCCCACAACGAAGTTGAATACATTTCGGCTGAATTCCGGGTAGGAAACGAGGAGTAACGATTTCCTCTCCTCTTTCCTCACGACCTTCTGCGGTCCCTCAAGTTTGCGTGGGGAAGGAGGAACTTGGAATACCGATGCACAGGATGGCAAAAAACCGTTTCAACTGATCTGGAGAGAAGCGGCGAAAGGCCCATAAAATGAGGGACTGAGAGAGGCCCATGGTTGTCTCTGTGTTTCTAACAGATGTAACGCGACGCTTAATGTGGCTAACCTACCGCGACGAGTGTAGGAATGACGAATCCGCATTTAGTCGAAAACCGGTGAAATCGATATTCCGGTGACTCGCTGCGTCGTTAGTGTGATTCAGATAATTACGTATACTTCTAAAATAGCATGTTCACTGTGTGCTTAGAATCATCTCGGGTTGCTCTCCGAGACGATAATAATAATTCTGACCACCTAAAGTTCTGACGCATCATTATGCTTTTTAAATCTCGAACGTTAAATTCGCGAGAATTGCTGATATTATCACGAACAATAAATCTTCTTGACTAATATCATTATTGAATACTTTTCAACATCGACGTATATAATCGGGAAGAAATTCATAAATCGTGATAAAGTAAATCAACATCTTATAGTTGAACTTTTTTATCAAATATGCATAATTATATTTTTTTTCCAATACACTTGTTCAGCCCTAATCATATATTCTCCTTAATACTACACCTGTATACTGACTTTTTTGTTTAAACGATTTTTCTCCCTTGTTCATCTCTCTTGTCGACCAGAATCCGTATAATAGATGCGATATCGGGACTTGAGAAGATGAACGAAAAAACACGCACTTACCATAATGCCTGGTTCCACTTGTGTAAGCTCTGAATCGGTAGGAATCCTATAATCTCTTGACACGCGCGATTACGAACACGGACAACCTGATCGGCGAATAGACATATAACTGGTGCAATTTAAATTCGGCTAAGTTATACGAAAAGTTAATTAATGGTAACATCTCGACATCAACTATTTGTTTGATTTTGAGGAAATGCTTTATTTCAATTCGGCAATCGTTTATTCTGTTCGTAATTTCTAGGTTCATAGTTTTTAATTAATTATTTATCGTTTTATGGATATTGTTTCAAAATTATAGATTCTTATAATAATTGGTTTTTTTAGATTATTGTTTCTAAAATTTTAAATTATCAAGAAATATACATGCTTTATATTCACTATACGATTGTTAATGCACAATGCGTAGGATTATCTAGCACTATATATATAGTTAATTGAATCGCAGGATTATTCTCGCAGTGACACGGTAGGAAATTAAGGGTCATCTATCTCCGGCGCCTACGCCACGTTTAATAGATATGTGACAAAATAATATTACGCCAACGTAACATAAATCCCAGGATCGCGAATTATTGCATCTAATACGACATCGAGTTACTCCGAAATCCTCGTAAACGTGTCTCGAGCATGAAGTAACGCGTCCATTTCACTATACATTAACAAGATACCATAGTATGTACTTTGAAGATTGTTTCGTGCTGAAAACGATGTTATCATCAGTATTTATACAGCACATCAAGATTTTTAAAATTCATTGAAGACTCTTGAATTGTACTTTTAGATACCGTAAACTTTATTTAGAAAATTTAGAAAAAAGATTCTGTTTTACCGTTTAAAAAAATCTTAAAAATGAAAAAAAAAATGTTATTTTTAGTTTATTTTACCTCAATTTACTCATCATATAATTTCACAAGTTTAACGTACTATTTTTTGTCCAACAGTGTTACCTATATGACTGCTTCGCATGTATACAACATACCATACAAATTATGCTGATACAACTTGTATATTATGCTGCTCTATGTATTGTACTTTTGCCAACTCATACGCATATCGAAACCCGCAAATTTCCCTCGAGCACATCGGTAATTACCTCGAAGGTAATCATCGTGATTGACACTGATTGCCTGCGAGCTGCACTTCGCGCGGATCATTGTTATTCATTAAGACTTCCACCGCGACTTCTGGCATTACCGAAAGCGGTACTGAAGTCGTAGCCGAGGTTACGACATGGTTCGCCGCGTCTGGCCGACCACGCAGTGAGTGCCGAGTCGAGGAACAGCGACGCGTTTATTAAGCACCGCAACATCTTAATGGCTGTTTATGCGTTCGTTTTTCTATCGCCACTGTGTGCGAACGCGGTTATATTTATCCTTGCAAAAGGGCTCGACGCGTTGACTCCGGCATTCCATTTGGTATTGAACGTCGTGGCATATCGATTATCCACGTTGCATTATGGGATGCAAGTATCAGAAAAGGACAACTAAATGATTAGCGATAATTTTCTCTTCGATGTGTATTACAATGATGTATTTTTTGGAAAGATAAAAATACCTCAGCTATCAAATTCAATATTGTAAAAGAAAGGCATTGAAAGCTTTTTGAGAGACTTAAGAATCTGTTAGCTAGCATAAATAGCATTACTTTCGCAATGCTTGTCCTTTTACATAGGTAATATTAAATCTAACTTCCATGACACACCCTGTTAGATTCCGTGCAACGTATACGTCAATGCCGACGCCGATGGCACGAAATCGAAAGATTGAGCAACCTCTGGAGTTGACGTGAGTCCGCGCGAACGAGAATGACGTGAGACACACACACAGTCGGTACGATGGTTGCCTGCGGTCATCGAGAAATGTTAATTAAACGCCTTTTCTATATAAGGATCCAGCAATGTTCCGTAAGAGGCATTAGGTGGCTTTAGATCCGCATCAGCCTCGAAAGGTCGTCCGAGTACCACCTCTACAGAACGTCTTGTAGTAGCGAGACATTCGTTGGACGCGAGATGTCTTCCGGTACTTCGTAATAAAAGGAATGTAACTGAATGCAACAAGGAATGCGCGCGACATGAACCGGAGTATTCGGCGAACTTCATTTTTCAGTTGAGAAATACTTCTTGGATACCATGAACGCGAAACATTGGAAAGGAAAAGAAATCATTCTTTTTTTATTTATAAAAAATTTTAAATAATTACGAAACTAAATTGTGAAACAAGTATTATAATTTACATTAAGGTTAAAAATTCGAAAACGCATTTCGGAGTACTCGATGAAATTTCAATAAGTTTCTACGTGTCCTAGAAACTTAGTTTAGACGAGAAAGATACGTTCTGCTTCTCTCAGTCTCGCGTTGCGTCAGAATACTCGCGCACAGTCGGCTCCTGGTGGACACGCGTGTGACTCTTACGACCCTTATAAAAAAGACATTCCGGCCGTGCTGCGGTTAGTTCTTTAAACGTTGAACTTACTCCCGATGTCGACGTTTTACAGCGTCTCTGCTTCGAGTCGCCGGTGGTGGTAATCGTGCTCGCGAGACTTTCGTGGCGCGGGAGTACAGGGTCTTAAAAATAAACCAATAAAGCGTCGTTTCACACGAAAGTTTATACGAAAGCGGGGTCCCCAGGGCCGCGCTAACGTCGCTCTGGTCGCAATAAAAGTAAAACCCGCAGTGGCGAAGACGACGAGACCACATCTCCGCGTTGCCCATTTCAAGAGGATCGAATCCGTCACCCTTTGTGGACAGAAGGATGCCGTCCGCTTTATTGCTCCTCTCACATCGGTCGTGCGGGTGCTTGCATGTGTGCCCCTTTCTGTATGCGAAGACCTTCTGTATGCTGGCGTTTCATTTTTTTTTTTTATGGGCGCGGCCAGCTCTTAAAGTCTATACAAATCCAGGCTATGTGCCATCGCGGTAAACGCACGAGTCTTAAAAGGCCCGGCTTTGTGCGGGCGTACGAGACGGACGAGGAAATGGAGTGTAATAGCCAGGAAAAGTGTGATCGCGAACAGGAGGAAACGCGATTCATTTCGCGCCAGCTCGTTATCCTTTCCGGATAATCCTTTGCGGATCATGGACGCGACTTTACTACCGAATAAATTCACTTTAAATTCGCAAAATAACATTCTAGTTTTTCACATAAACGCATTGTACTATATTGTACTTTTTGGAAATTCTATTTTCTCAGAAAAATTATTAATCTTCTGTCTGCAATGATATTCTTACTTCCTCCGTCTGCAATCTGAGTCTTTTTTGTCTAGTCTAAGATTTTTTATTGTTGTAGGTTTTCAATAAAAATTTAGAACAGCTTTTGAACAGTTTTATTGCATTATCATGATTTTTAATTCAAGTGTTAAAAACTTTGTTTAGTAAAAACTGAATTTGAATAAAAATGAAGATAAAATTTAAGAGTAAAACTTTCTTGTAAAACAGGAAAGATTCATAATCAGTAGACGGAGTTAATATTGAAGATATTGAACTAACAGCAATGATCGATATCGTATTCAAACAAAGAGAGTGATATACTTTCATATAAATAAAACTTTACATACGAAATCATTTCGATAATGTTGAAAAAAAGGATAGTTCTAAGATTTTGATTTGAAACTGGTATAATCAACCGTGATTCGATGGCATAAAGTTATTACTATGATTTTTTCCACGAAGGCGGTTTGTTAACTTCGTTGTTTAACGAATGAGATGACACATCATTGCCGCACTGCGGTTTCCAGCAATATGGGTGGAGCGGCATGTGCAGCGGCCTAAATGTATATATACATATGGTCCGTAAACGGACGATATATTCCACGAAGGAGAGCGGAATATGAAAGAGACACGCGGCTCGAGTCGCGGCGAAAGGTAAGCAAACTCAAGTCGCGATCCAAGTCGAAATCCACGTGGGCTCCGCGCTGACAAGCAGACAAGAGACGAACCAGCCGACTCGCGCGGGTGGCGTTATTTCTGGAAACGGTAGATGTACGCATCGTTCGTTCCAGGATGAAGGAACGAAGTCTGCGATCTCTCATTGGCCTGCACTGTACCATCGAGAGGAAATCATCGGTATGCCGTAACGCAACGAGGCTCCCGAATTACCGGTTTCAGACGTCGTAAATTCGTCGAAGTTCAGCGCGCGAACCTGCTACCACGGGGTTTATGGGGCATGAGATTACTTTTCAGGAGGTCATCGGGGGTGGAAATAGCGACGTGAAGTCCATTGAAATTAACGTCGCAGCCGCTCGTGCCCGCATAGAATACGAACGCGGAGGACGTCGAGTCGCTGCGCAGGTCGATCGATTGCGCGGTGAAATAAATCGCGCGAAATAGGTTTAGGAATTTTAAAATAACATACTAATTTACAAAATAATGTTTTCTTTACACTGAAAAGAATTTCTGGCTGAAAATGGACGAATCAGAATTTTCTGGTTAAATTTATTAGAATTCTAGTTAAGATAACCGGATTTTTGATTGATATAATATTTCTGATAAAATTTACTAGAATTCTTATTTTTGTCAGAATAATTATATCAATCAGAATTCTAGTTATCTCAACTGGAATTCTAGTAGACTTAACTAGAAAATCTTTCTGATTCGTCCATTTTCCACCAGAATTTTTCTCAGTGTAATTACTTTGAACCGGACAAGGTGTTTCTCATAAATTTTTGAATGGTAAATCACAATGTCGCAAGTTACATTTCACGAACATATCGGATTTCCAGATAATTGAGGTTTAATGTGCAAAGATGATTTCTTTGTGATATTTGACATTTTTTTTTTGTAAAAAAAGTTAAAATTATTTTGAAATTCTGATCGGAAGTCATAGATGTACTGTCCATCTCCTATAAAATGTTTTTTCTGTTTCAATATCTACTTTTTAGCCATGTTATGAATTAAAAAGTAAAATATTAAAACAAAATTGCATTTTATATCTTCTTTACAAGAAAATCAAATATCGTTAAAAAAGCTACTTTACATTAAAATTCAATCCGGTTAGAAATAATTTTTTACTGCGAACTAGTATAATTCTTAAAAAATTTCTTATAAAATCTATTCTTCAATTAATGAAAATTTTCGTAGGAAATCCAATAATATCGTTATCGCTCGTAAAAGTGGAGATGAAAAGAGACTAGTAATAATATTATCAACCACGCGTAATAATATCAAGCTATGGAGTCAAAAGTAAAGTAACAAAGACAAAGCGGATCTTTGTAACATTTCTAACCATCATTATTAATTCTATCTACATCATCACCTTATCACTGTTCACGTAATACTCGATACTTTTCTCACTTTTATATAACTAAACAATAACTGCATGACATTCACGGGACGCGAGGAACAATAGAGCCGGAGCTTTGTGTTTTCGCATCACGAAAAAATTTTGGGGAAAAGTCAACGTCAACGTGATTAAAACAGCATTGAAACCATCACTGCCGCGTCCGCAAAATCCCGTGTGTGATATGTAAAGAAACGAGTAAAACCGCGAGGCAAAGAGTGAGCGAGTGAGAATTACGATCGAAGAGAAAGAGACGTATGATACGAGAGAAAGACGAAGTACTTATTCGAATGATGACGCAGACTAGAAGAGAAGGCACAGCAAATGCCAGCGAGTGAGAGAAACCGCGGATGAAAAGAGGAATTCAAGACAACGGGAGACGTCCGAGACAACCGAGAATCATTCTACGTATCAATTAGAGAAACCGCTATTAATTTCTGAACAGGTAACAGGTATGTTAACAGAGAACACTATTTTTCTCATTCAATCGCTTTATCTCTTACAAACGAATGCGTAAGAGATGTCTCGGACGCTTTCTTTTTCTCGCACGTTCTTCGAATTTCCCTGTTTTTGGGCAGCATCGTGACGTTTCCTCTCCTCTGCATCGCCTAATCTCTAAGATCTAATGCCCGTCGACTCGGCCGCTCGCCATTAATAGATACGTCACCACTGCCAATTAGGAACGCGTACACCGGTACTTGTGATTAATTCCGCCTGTCCGTTGGTATCTCGGACGATGCATGAGCGCGTGATCGTCGTCGTGAATAACGTGCTCGCGATGGCACGTGTGCGAACGTGAGGACGTGACGTCGCCATGAGTTACTTAGTTGCAGGATCCCAAGGAGTAATAAATTCCAGAAGGCTCTACGCAACCATGCTCTTTTTAGTTACTTTATCTCGATACATCTAACTTAACTAAGCAACTGCGCTCTGCCTTGCTCGACTAAAATTACTCGACTACAGTTATAACGTTGAGCGACACCGGTTTAACCGATTTCTATTGATCGGAAGAGTTATTACGCAATCGAGGATGAGAATGCGGTACGCAAAAAAGCAACGTTGAAAATAATGACGTCTCATACCTTTGTCGTTCTGAGATTCTCGCGGGTTCGTTCGGTCACTTCGCAAGTGACGATAATCGTAATGCAGAGAGAGAGAGAGAGAGAGAGAGAGAGAGACTCTCTCTGAGAGTCAATGTGTGTTGTTGCGACGAATGGAGTTAGGTGCGGCTATCACGGCTGAACGGCTCGCTGCACGGCCTGTCGATATATTCACGAACGACGAGCTGAACGTTATCGAAACTAGCGATCTCTCGGGAAAATCGATTCCACCCTGGTTCCTGTCGCTTCACACGTCACAATGTTTCACGCTTCTTTGGGGCCGATAACGAACGCGATCAAAACACTTTGTCGGATCTCGGTCTATTCTCGACGAACGCATTCACGAACAGGTTTCTTATGCAAATCTCTATTTCGAGAAGAGAAACGAGAGCTTACGAGTGTCAATAAATTCCGTTAACACGTTCGAAGGAAGATATTTCACTCTTTGATCATGCATCTTGATATGATATCGTTATTATGATCGATTGATGATTTAGCTATTTAAAGCAATTCTTGCATTCTGAAAGGGCATCTCGTTACGTAGTCATAACCGTTTTAAAATGATTCCAAGTTAAGTGGATGGGATATAAATTTCTGTATTTAATTAGCATTTAGAAATAGGAACATAATAAAAATATCCCGGCTGCAGAGATAATTGTTCGCAATAAATTCTTTATAATGTTTTAAGATGCTAGTAGCATTGTTATCAAATCGACGATCAATTTAATTTGTTAGATTATTATTTCAGTTGTGATTGCGCAAGTTCAACAGTAATCGGCATTTGTACAACTAAAAATGTACTTTTCAAAAATTTTACTCTGTAAAAGTAAACTTTTCAAAATAAATCAATGTATTACCACTGACTTCAGTGCTACACTTATAACTGTAATATCAGCGAATATTTACTGTTTTTCAGTAATAATACATATAATGATTCATTTTTAGAAGTTATGGTTTCTACAGATTGAATATGCAGAAAATCATAATCTATAAAAGTTAGTGTATTATTATTGAAAAACAGTAAATATTCGCTGGTGATTACACCAGTTATAAGTGTAGCACTGATGTCAGTGATAATACACTGATACATTTTTAGAGAGTACATAGAAATATTATATCAGGCATCAATCTAGTTTCGACCATGCCTCGCCAATGTTTGGTACTTTCTTATTCACTTTTATATTTAATAAAGGTACGATGTGATTTACATGCTCGTAATAACTCAACGTATCGATAAAGAGAACAGATCGTAACAATATTACAAATGGTGTAACTCTTGTTTATTACGCAGAAAGAGGACTAACAAATCACGCGACTTTGCCGCATCCCGTCAGTTCGCCGTCAGGCGCGGCCACGCCTCATTGTGCAGTTTCATTTTCATAACACCGCGAAATCATGTATTATTCTCGGTAACCCACAACACAAGGTCTCTTAGTTATTCGACAAACTGGCGATCCGTCGCGCGTAATGTCCCCCTGCGGGCCTCGTGATCTACTACCGAAGGTAGGCGAGGCACTTTCGAACGCCGGATCTAAATCTTCTCCTTGCCGAGCCAATGGCCGGAACACGGTGCATCGGATTTTACGGCCGCCGCCCCGCCAATTTCCGCGTATCGCAAATTTTATGCACCTGTTGACCCGCGAGTGTATCGGCCGGCTAGCACATAGCGGTTCGCGCGAATGTCACGTTACATATAGATAATTTGTAAGAATTTCATAATTTTAAATTGAACGTTGTAATTAATTTCGTATAAACTTTCTGAAAATTTCACACAAAAGAATATAATTCCTTAGGTAAGTAATTAAGGCCCGATTGTACTAACGTACTTCGACTTCAAGCAAGGCTTAAAACTCTCATTTTCTCTCTTTAAAGTCGAAAGAAAGAAAGAGATAGAAAGAATTTTAACACTCGCTTAAAATCAAAGTAACGTTGGTGCAAACGGGCTTTAAAGACATAAGTTGATATAGATAGGATACTTAGAACAACTCAAAATAATTTTATAGTTCATTTTTTACTGTATTATGTTACAATTAAATTTATATTATACCCTTATATAAGATAGAAATATACAAATAATGAACTTTGAAACTTTTGGTCAATACTTTTTATGTTCCTTTTCTAGAATAAGATTTTAAAGAAAATTCTGGGTGACTACTTACTCACTTAAAGATTAATATCCTGCTTTAGAGGAGAAAGTACAGTAACATACGATGTTAAAAATTGAAGAATTATTATGAATAAAATTGAAAGTTGTACTCGTGGCGACAAAAAAAAATGATAGAAAGGACAACATTCTCATAGCCGCTTGACCTCTCGCGAGGATAAAAGAGTCCAAAGTAAAGAATTTTACTGCCGACTGTGTCTCCTGATAGTAATGCCGTCGACGTGATTTGTGGTTCAAGTTCAAGGGAGGAGTCATGAGGAGAGCGCGCGTAGCCGCGTGTAATAATCGGGGAATGCGTTTTTCACGCTTCTCAATTCGAATTTGCCGTCAGTGTATTAGACTTGCGCGAAAGACCTGACCGCCAAGGCGGTGATCGTCACCGCGTTTCTTAGAACAGCTCTTCGTTGCCGCTGTGAATCACGGCGCTTTCCATCCTCAGGCGTCTTTCTTGCACCTCCCGTCATTCCCGATACATTGTCCGGACGCTGAAAATTGCACATGCGGCGAGTATCTCATCGATACAAGCGAGTGAGGTTTATTTGAATTCTTCTCGGATGTTTACTCACCGTGGTACGTTTTTGTTATTGCAGGCGGAAGTTTACAGCAAAAGAACTTCGCGTATATGATTTTGTTTTAGTTGATCTTTTAACAAATATTGAATGTAAATTTTTAGAGGGAGAGGAAACGAAGGAATTTATCTCCTTTATATAGGTTTTTATTAAGGAAGTTAATAAAAAAATTATCAAAGTTTTAGTCCACTGTTATTCATTAAAGAGTTACAATTTTACAAATAATTAATTTATTTTAGAGCAAGTTTTAGAAGATCGAATGATTAGTTGATTTACATTCCGAGATGCATAATTCATGGCATTGTTTAAGCATGTATCAAGTGCAATATAGTTTCTGTAAAAAGTGATTAGAATTGGAAATTTATTTTCTATATAAAAATGAATATTATATATACATACGAAGTAGTTCGATGAAGAAACAGTTCAATATTTATATTTAACAATACAATTAAATTTGTCGTTTTATCTTAAATTTTTTTATAAAACCGTTCTATTTCTTACTAAAATAATTTTTGATCCAAGTTTTAATTAAGTCGTCAATCTTCGTGTACATTATTTTCGAATACAGTATAGAATTTGTTGTACAGTATAGATTTTTTTCATTTTTTCCGTTTTATTAAAAAATAACGTATAACATATTTTCAATCACGTAGTTATACAATAATTATTCGCGAAACCTCAGCGATTCAAAGTTTCCGCGAACAGTTGCATCAGGAATGTCGCCTGAATAATAAAAGAGTACAGATTCATTATTGAAAGGTTGCCTTCCTAATTTATTTACTGCATCTTTCGAGAAATATAATCGGTGTTCGAAAAACGTAATGTGTTTTCACACGCGATGGATGGACATGAGTCACGGCAGAAAGACGATTCCTTCCACGAAATGTCATAGAGTCCGTGGACCATGGTGGAGAGGGCGACGGTCGCCGACGTCGTTCATGAAACAGGTTCACACTTAACCTGGTCGCCATTTAGGCTCCGGTCTGCCAATTAGTCGCCAGTTTGGTCGGGGAAACACGAAGGAAATAAACGAGGCACAAGCGGCAACTTTGTGGCCATCATGATGAGTTAATAATAATGAGTTTCAATAAAGAAATTGAAAAAAATCACTTTGTGTGTCATCTCGTAGATTCTCGCAACAGAATCTTCTTTAAATCTTCAAATTTATTAAAAGTTAAATTAGATATACAATGATATAAATTGACAATATTATGAAATTTTTTTTAGAATAACTTCTTTCGCAATACATAAGAAAAATTAAAAAATTAAAAAAATTAGTATGTTTAAAGATCTCCTATACAATTGTAATACATTTTTTATGCAATTATTGTATTAAATTCGATTACTTTATATACTCATTGATAGACTCAAGACAATTATTAACTCGCGTGGCTTTTAACTCTTTCGCTATTCAATAAGAAAAGTGGATTTGCTTCATCGGTTGACCGATATTCCATTATTTAATATTCGCGTATCATTCTAGCTAGAAAAAGAGAAAGAATGCGACATAGCAGATAGAGATAAAACAGGATATGAGTAGACATTCCAGTCGACCAGAGACATTTCCGTTTCCCGTTTCACACGACCCGGACAGAATATCACCGATGAACTCGTCCGGCGAGAAGAAGGTGAGAATTCGCCTCGATGACGTTCTTCGGATTCCATCTTGCTCGCGATTGGCACCTCCTGCCATGCTCGTTACATTATTTTGTCAGCGTGCAAGAATAAAGACGCTGTCGCAATAAGATTTTTAATATATTCGCCTGCCAACAACGATTATCGCCGCACGCGCACTTTCTCTCTTCCTCAGGCCCGTACCTGTTTGTCGAGGGCTATGCATGACGTTTTCGCGTTGCCTGCGACACAGTTAATTAGTCCCGGTCCCGCGAGGTACGTCGACCGTTTGCGGATATTTACGTCGAGCCCGCGTCGACTTAATGTCCTTTAATATACACGCCGAGCTCTCGTCGTCGTCGCGCGAGCGAAGTTAGACGCGCCGGGTTACCGTCAAGTATCCGTCGCGTCCGTCGCGGTAGATGACGAGCGTTCAATTAACACCGTAGGCACAGTGGAATGCCTGCCTGCGATCGGTACGTTTCGTCTGTAATTTGTTCCCGCCGCTCCGCTCGCTCGCGCTTTCGATTGCGGTTTGCGTATTACGCGCGTGAAACTGCTGAGTCGCACGTAGAACACGTACAGACACGTCTGCAAATTGCGACTCCTCGAGAGCGAGAGCGAGAGGATCGTGCAGGAATTGAATAGATCTTACCGATATGGAAACTAATACAGAACGAATATGGAAACTTAAATTTGCTGTTGCCAACTATGAGACATCGCAGGATAATTTACTAATGAATAATTGTCGATTCTTCGAAATTATACATCGCGTACAACGAGACATTTCTTTTAGGTTCTTGTCAGATTAGATTAGCTTACTAAGAGTAAAAAGAAATTATTAGCTTTAAACCTTGGAACGTTGTCATTAACCTCTACAACTATTGGTATTTGTGACGTGCGAGGCACATATTTTTTGAGTCCGCATAGTTGTTTTACAGGGAGGGACGAGAGGTCTCAATTAACGTCGTGAAGTCGATGGAATTTCTGATAATTCTGATGGAATTTCTTCTTCTTCCCTCCTTCACCTCGCTCTTCTTCAAATCTACGTGGAAACGTATCACACGAGACAGTCGATAAAATGCGTTTCTCATCTGACGGAATAAGGGTGAGTTATGCTAACGTAAAATGCACACATCCATTTACGTATATCGGATAGAAATATATTTAAATTAGAGAGCGTATACTTTCCAAATGTGGGTCACTCGACCATCGGCACGCGTATAATGCAAAGTTACTTCACGTAACTCTATCCGCGGTTATCTCTTTTACACGGTATAATATTATCACACGGAAACACGCGAATAATCTCGTTCATCCATTAAATCGCATCTCGGCGATCTCGGCAAACCGCATAATGTACTCCACTCTATGCTGAGCCGCGGTGATCGGATGAAAAATCATTAAAAAGTATGCGCGCGTATTCAACGGGGAAGCGCAAATCGATGAGGCACGCAGATATGTGCGCCACGAGAGTTTAACTCGAGGTCGTATCGCGTAATAAATTGCATCGCGGCCCCAGAGAGCCGAACATTATGTTTGCTTTGCTGCCCTTGTCAAACATATGCCGCAACGAAGGGCCTCGTTCGCAACCTCGACTTCAGTACTCGCCATCTTCGACACGATGATGCACCCACCTTTCTATGTCGTTTGCATTTCGTTTGCTCTTACATCTGCCCCTCTGCTTCATCGGCTTCTCGATTACCACTGTTGCGTAACATTCAATCTCTTATACGTAAGTATTGTACTCTCGTCCCTCATACATAATAACGATTTTTTTACGCCTACGTGGTATTTTTAGTGCTAAATGTGCTTACGATTCTCAGGCTGGAATAATGTCACTTTTTGTATTCGCAAATCTGTTTTAAATAATTTTTTAAATTATATATATTTACATATGTTTATTATTTACTATATTAATTATATTAGATAATATTAATATTAATACTTTTATATCGTTATATTAATTATGTAATTTATTAAGCGCACTTTAGATGATGTATTGTATAATTCGCGATCAAATTCGGAACAGAATTCTGTTTACAATTTTGCGTGTCGTATACATAGAAAACATTTGAAGAAATACAATACACACATATAGAAAATATATATCGTTAAAATTATTATCGATATGAAGTGGGCATTATATACATTATATTAGAAACGAAAAATCAAAAATAAATTCCTATTTTCCAAACCTTTTACAAAAAATGTAAAACGAATTATTGTTTTATATTTTTTGAGAGATAATTGAATAGATTATATTGTAATTATTTAAGAAATTTGTTGTTAGAATAAATCAAGCGAATGCATATATTATACGTCTATGTGGCATGTACTTAATTATAATTTTTCTGAAACTCACTCTACTTCTACGTGCGTGAATATAGTTTCCAATGTCTGCCTCTCACCGTGTATTCCTAGAAAATTACAGAGGCTTCTTTTGCTCACTCGTCTGAAGAAGACCAGCCGAGCAGCTGGTGAAGCGATCCATCCGAGAGACAGGTTCGGCTCGATACGTGTTTCCACCCTCGTTTCCAGAGGCATTGTCCTTTTTCTGGACCTTGAGCGAACCGAGCACGACAAGAAACGAACGGTTGATGGCACGCGAGCGTTTAAAAGACCTTGCAGATCCTCTTTAACTAATTTGGTTATTAAAATGAATATCCTCTCTGCCTTTATGACATTTTGCGAACACGCGAATCTCGTGCAATGTAAAAACGTCTGTATACGCGTGACATTTGCATTACCGTCGGTCTGCGTCGTTCCTCACCGGACCCCCCTCTGGTATAATGAAAAAGAATTATGCCAGTGTGCTTTAAATCGGCGTGTATTACGTGATCGAGTCACGAGAGCGATTTGTTTCATGCATTCTCTTACCGTTTAGTTTGCATAATATGCGCAAGCTGAACACTTCACTTAAATCCGCTTCTATCGAATAATTCGCGTATGAAAGCCGTTAGTGAAATGTATCGTTGCCGTTGTTATAAATTGTTTAGATACAAAACGGGAGTTTGGACGTATGTACCGCTTACTTTAATGATTTATGAGATTCTTTCGCTGTAAGCTCTTTTGCGAACGATCGTGTCCAGTATATTCAACGTCGCAAGCGAAAATTTTATTTGATATTGCACGATAAGAGATATACTACATGGTAAAATCATTCCACGCTCACAGCATCCGCGTGCCGATGTGTCCAAATATAAAAATCTACGAATTATCTGCAGTGTTTCCTTCTTTTTTTTTTTTAAGAATTCAATGCGATAGACGTTTAGCAAAAACGAGTACGCTCACACGATGTGCATTGCGTGCAGATAGATCGCACGGAATGATATGTCAGGAAAGAGAAAAGTTTTCATTTCATTTCATTCCTTTTCGTTCAACCTACTAAGAATTTATTTTAAAATCGGAGACCTCGTCACTCGACGAAACGGAATGAAAGAAAGGCATCGCGTCGTTGAGAATGACAGGTGCACCGTCGGTATTCCCTTTATCCCTTGTCGTTCGTAATGACGCATGCACGTCGTGTAACAGTAATCCTCTCCTTCGATTCTCGGCGCGAAGGAATCCTCTTGTCTCCGCGTTCTTAATTCCGGAGGACCTTAGAAACCTCGTCGACTCCCACTGGGTAGCATAAGTCAGCTTGAGAATGTGCGATATGCCGCAAGTGCGCCATGTACTGTGTACCTTCCGGAGTGACAGCGACGCGATTCGATACAGTCGATTCGTTTCGTGACATTCACGCATAACGTATGCGTAACGTTGATTCTTGAATTTCCATCCGCGTATTCTTCACAGTTCGAAATACCTCTAATCGTCTCGGGACTGAAGTAACATCCGGCCAGTCTCTCTATGAGTTATGGTAAACGCGGGTGCATAATTCGCCCGTTTCTCATGCTTTCACTACGCCGTCAAACTGACGGAGAGCGTATTCGCCGGTCGGCTCGACGAAGACTATATGACGACGAAGCGCTGCGTTTCACTCGCATCCTTAACTCGAAATTATACGCATCGCCGTGACAGTCAGTGTACCTTCGTCGCCGCGCGACCAATTACACCGCCCGGGATCTCATTAACTACTTGACGTGTAATTATCGGCGAGTGTTGTCACGTGGAGTATTAATTCCTCATTAATGATAATGGAAAGTGCGCATTTTCGAAAGTTGATCGATCCACGGTACTCTTCTCTGCCGTTGCATCTGGCTACGTTGCCGCTGCCGCAGTTGCCACCAGCTTTGTTTACCGAGAGAAATTTTCACGTTGTAATTAACGATAACATCAGATTTTAATTTTTATACATGACAACTTATCTGCTTGTGACGATCGTTGTAATAACATATTTTTGTATCACGTTGTAATTCGTTAATCTTCGCGAATAATTAGTAACTTTTTTGAGAGACCACTTTGCCTAGCATTTAAGACTCCTCATCTATCTTCATGCCTAAGTCTTGCCTACCATTCGATAGCTAGCGAAGGCCATTATTCGCGTGGCTTCCATCAATCATACTCTCGCGCACAATTTATCCAGCACCCACATTCCGCGACTTGTGTTAACCCGGATCGTTCATTAACCAGGAAGAACGGTGCTCACGCATGGCATAGTAACCGCGTCTTAGAATCTGTAGCTCTCGCTGCGACCCACGGCAATTCTCCCGCATGCTCTTCGCACGATTTACGGGGAATAGAAAGTCTATTTCTCAACAACACTGTAACGATTTAATGGGATGTAATCGGCTCGCTTATACGGCAAGAGGACATTCGTAATACCGGCTGGCGCCGCATACAGCGATCGCATTTGTCTTTCACGGCGAATCGCGTCGAGAATCGCGCGTAATCACGATACGAGGCAACAGGAATCAGAAAGCAGAGGGGCGAAAATGACGAAGAGAGTCGTGGAGATTTAGCGCCTATGCCGTAAACCATAATTAAACGTCGTCGCATGCTCGAGATCTTCTCATTTTGAATATCAACGCGCATGTTATAGGAACTCCATAAATCTGCTCACTGTCGAATGATCTACCTCCGGCGATTTTGTGCCTCGGATCCGCGGATAAGGCTGATGACGTACTCATTTATAGTATAGGTCTCCAGTATCTACTTATATTGGCTCTTATTATCGCAATTATCATGATGCTTTTCTTGTTTACTCGTCGTAGTGCGCAATTCCGACGCATCGTGTTCTTGTCTCGATAAAATTTACAGCGAGAATACTTGTAGGACGTTTGACGAATTGTTAATCGAACGAATGCGCAGCTGAAACACATCGCTTATGGATAAAAAGAGTTAAAGAATCAGAAGTAATTATATTATTTTCAGAATTCCATTATCTTTCTTCATCGCTGTGTATAACCAAGATCGACGATTTGTGTGTGGAGTGGTGGATTACTCTACATATATATGTGAATTTGATATGTATAAAATTTCCACATTTGAGCTGCATCTAACAAAAATTTTTAACGAATAATTTATTAGATTTTTTTATTAGCCATATCTCAATAAACTATGCTGCTGATTGTCTCTTGGAAGAATTTTTTTCCTCTGATTACTATAATTAATTTTTTTAAGGAAAAGGGGCTCAAATGATAGATTTAAAAGAGCTTATGGATGAATTCGTAAATAAAAATAATATTCAATGAAACTACGTTTGCTAAATAATTGAAGAAAAACAAAGTATATGTGTATACTTTGTTTAGTTATTATGTAGTTATTATTATATACACTGTTAGAAATGCTTCCTTTACATGTAAATGAAGCTCATGATCATGTACGAAATTAAAAATAATGAATGATTTAAGTGAAAATTAAGTTACAGTAGTTACTTAAATGTAATGACCGTGTACATTAAATTTTATAAAATTTTATGAAAAGTATGTTCAGTTTCATAAAATTTCATGAAAAATACATTAAATTTCATGTACATGTAGGTACACAAATATATATTTCATACTTATAAATACATTAAATTTAATGTAATGTCATGAAATAAAATTCAAATTGTGTAACTTAAAAGTATATTAAATTTTATGAAATTTTTGACAGTGTACATTAAAAGTTAATGAAATTTAAAAACATTTCTAACAGTGTATATAATATATAAACTTATTGTTTAAATTTAGCTCTAACCAAATCCCTCCCAATGACTTCAAACATAAATATTTACTTCGCCAGCTCTGTGTGTATAATTATTGTATAAACAACAATTGTAAGGTTAATCAATAGGTACAGAATATAATAACTTTTGTTAGTGTAAGTTGACTAAACTCTGTTATACTACAAGATTAACGTATATCATATTTTATCGAATATCGATGGCTTCGTCAGAAATATCTCTATTGCTTTCGATAAATCAAATTCCACAAATCGACAATTGCCCTCGAAGCAATTTGAAAAATGCATACAGAATCTCATAAAATTTCTATGAGATACTTGTACGCGCTCTTTCATATATTTTGCGGGAGATCGACTTACGGGCACCGGCAGTATATATACTAGTTTTACGTACGTTGCGAACCAGAAACGATCGGAAAGTTCTGTTCGCGGATAGTTTCCATGCAAATGCGGTGAACGATTGTCGATAGGTACTCGAAGCAGGAGAATGCGGTATATCATCTTTTGTACAGCGTAATATATGCAGGCAGAAACAGCTGGTTCACCGTCCATGACCGTTGCTTTTGTAGATAACATTGCAATTATTTGAGCTCCCCAAAATGCTATTATTAATGCATACTCGGGAACGATCGAGTATCTTTTGACGTGTAAATTCGTAAAAATGACGAAAGAATCTTCTCAAGCGGGAGTTGTATTGTGCGCATGATAAATGACGCTTCCACGGTTTCGTAAACTACGGGAGCGCAAGGACGGCCGAGATTAATCGCGAGTTTTATTAATTTGTCAAACAAGTTCGCGCTGCGCTGTAAATGGATTCCCGTGGCAGCTCTGCCATTTGTAGCGCGGTGCGCGCCGTAATATTGCTCGGATAAACTGCAGAGAATAACGCGGTAACTTGGAAAGTCGATAATATTTGGCGCCGAGCCCTTCGTCCCAGTTGGAACTAAGCGAGTGTAATAATTTCATTTGTGCATGTTATTACCGCCGTATGTCGAAATGTTTTCAAGTCATCAGTCTTATAATAAAAGAGACATCATCACTTTTACATTGGTGAAAGCTATAGAAAATAGACTTGCTCCTTTTTCCAGATCAGTCTCTGTCATGACAGTTATTATATTGAGAGAAATGTGAATTTAATCGCATCCTTTATTGATTCAACGATTGACGTCATTTTATGTAGATAGATAACTTTAATCTCTTTACAGTTTCACCGCAAACTATCTGTCGAGATATTATTTATGCATACCACACCAAACATAATGGATTTGACCAGAAACACTATAATAGTTAGCATCCATTAGCGCTTTTCCAATTCGATAAACCGATTAAATCTTTTAATACTAGAAAATGCCTTTCATCCGCATCAATGTAATGGTTCCGCAGTTAAAATCCGCATCCAATATTACTTTAAATCATAAGTAAATGATAAAACTTCAAGTAAATTCAAGCTTTGAAATAGTATTATACACCTGTGAGTGAAAAATGCCACATTCAGTTAAAGCAATTCTTCGTGCATAATAATATTTCTGAATTTATAAAATTTCTTGAATTTATTTAATTTCAAACCAACAAATAAACCGAATAGTAATATTACAAATTAATTGACAAGCAATTTAATATCATTAATATAGTAAGATACATCGTAGAAAACTGCTAATAAGCATCTTAAAAACTGCAAATAATTTATTGCGAAAAATTACCTCAGCTGTTTGAAATGATATGGTCAACTCCCGTATTTTTTTTAATGCTTATATATTTTTTAAACCGCATGGAATGGACTACTGAGAATTACGGAAGGCGTGAGTTGTCGTAAAAAGGATTCTTCTGTCAGAAACTTCAACGAGATTCCGCTGTATCTGATCGTACTCGCAAAAATAAAGAACTGCAACCTCTTTTTTCCAACGGCGCCCGCATCCTGAAATATCAAGCTGGCACGTCTGTAGCTTTTTGTCGATGCGTCTGTCTTTCCCTCGAAACTGTATGTGGTCGGGCGGTTTCAAAAGGTGCGAAAGAACTGTGTATCTTGTCGTGATTGGGTCAAAGGATTTGAGAAGAGAGGGACTCTCTTTCGAACGACGGAGACGCGATATAAATGCGTGGGATTTCAAAGTTAGTGATTATGCTCGTTAGAGGACATGCACGAGGGGTCCGTGTCCCACGCCATGCGTATCTATAACGTTAATGCGTTACATACCTGAGCGCAAACGTGCGAAAGTGCATATCCATATCGAGGAAGGACGGGGATCGGAAGACAGATATGGTCGGGAGACAGAAAACTGTTGCATTCGTTGAATGCGTCCAGCATATATGTGCGCATATACAGGAGGGGTACATAAACTATCCTCGCATTATCATTCTTCGCGCAACACGTTATACGCTTGTAAAACCGCGAAAACAAATGCCGTCCCGACGACGAGGATGTTAAGGAGATGGTTATGTGCCCGGGGCCCGATACAGTCGTCCGTGGGTTTTATACGTATGGCGAGTCATTAATGAAACGCGGACAGCTTTGTCAACTCGGCGCGGATTATCTCGTCGAAGGCCCCCGTCGCAACAGTCGACTATCGTCGCTTCCGTTCGCCTGTAATAAACTCGCCGATGGCGGCCGAGACGGCTCCATTCTTTCTCTACCTCCGTAGGTCGCGCTCAGGTCAATTCTGTCTGAGCCAAATGGACATTGCCATGATGCGAAAGCAAAAGCGTGAATTATGATTTTTTTATAAAATTACTGTCATTTTTTTAACGAGATTATGTACCCAAAAACATGTGTTGAAATGATGGATTTAAGTATAGATAGGCAAATTATAATATTTTTCAAATAAAGGCACTAATTACAATATATATGGAAATTAAGTTTCAGAAATGAGTTAGTTTTTATATATAATATCTAGCTTAACGTGATGAATAAAAGATATCATAGATATGAGACTCAATAATAGACGGTTTTTGAGCTATTATATGATGTATCAAAAATGCTCACAAAGTACAAATTTTTGATATAAGTATCACAACTCAAAAATTATCTATTATTGAGTTTTATGTATACACTGAGAGAAATGTTTTGGTAAATATAACCATTTATTTTGTTGATATACGATTAACAAAAACTTTCTTACTTTTTCATTTAAAAACTGTATTGTTTTAACCAAATTTTGATTAGAACAACACAATTTTTAAATGAAAAAGTAAAAGTTTTCGTTAGTTACGTATCAATAAAAAAAAAATGGTTATAAAACATTAGTCTTCTATTCATAGATATATGTAAAAATTAACTCATCGAAATAATTTCCATATATTTCTATATATTCTAGTGTGAGATCCTTTATAATTTATTAATAAAAAACAGCAGATGTTAAAAATATGGTTTAAAAAAAAAAGTCCTAGATTGGAAAAATAATAATAGTTCAGATATTTCGCATCAACGCTTGTACATATTTCATGGCTTGTGAATGTAAGATTCTTCCTGCTCTTGTTTATAACGTATGCTATTAAATGTGAAACGATGATTCTTCAGTGCAAACTCTCATTAAAGTTATTCACAAAAAAGAATCGAAAGGATTAGTTAAAATATTAAAATTTTCTCTAATTTTTTTCTCTAAATTGGCTATAATTATATGACATAAAATAGTTTATTGTACATAAACCTGAGTGTTTAAAAAAAAAACGACTTAATAATGCAATTGATTAGAATGGGTATAAAGAGAGTGACGCACGTGCGTAATGCCAATTGGCTCCGCCATTAAGTGTCCTTACTGTTAGTTAGAAAGAAGACAATATTAAAGAAAGAAGAGGTTAAGATGAGGAATTGCGTCATATAAGTATCCCAGATATAGGACACAAAATGGCGACTTCCGGCTAATTGGCGTCGCTCTCTTTATACCCTCGCTACAACTGGTCAACGGCAAGCGAAAGTCAGAGCTGTTGAAGATAAAAAAACAAACCGTTAAGAACCAATCATTTAGCAGTTTGGTACAGGAAGAATCGTTAAAGAATACCTACGTTAAAGAAACATAGTCAACTTTATTAATCTTGCATAAATTATTACGCCTTCTCTGTTACGTACGTGGCATTTATAAATCGTAAATACGTTTTTTTTGTAAAAAAGAATTCCAAAGAGATATGTAATGCTCTCGGTCAAATTACATTATTCGCAAAAGAGATGTTTCCATACACTGTTATAACTTGATGTTCGTAATTGGCAGAGAAATACTCTTTTCCTCACGATTTCCGAGACTTTGTCGGCATTATTATCTGCGGCAATAATTTTGCTGTAAGGTATCCAAGTGCCGCTCTTTTGAACCGTGCTTCGTACTTTATAAAGTATTTAAGATATAAGATACTAGGTTAAAATCAGACGCGGCGGCCGGCGTATTAAGCCATTTCCGAAAGAACCGATCAAGTGGCTGATGGCTTTATGTGGTGGACGGGTCATTAATGCAACACCGTTGCTTTTGCAGAACCGGTACGGATTATCTCGTCGAAAGTTTCTCAATGTAGCTCTTTCGGACCGGACCTCGCAGCCACTGTCACGATGCAGCCAGGGATGCCCTTGTATAATTAATTGTGGACGCGTAATGCCCACTACGCTGTAGAATCACGTAGTAATTGGTTCCTCGGTTTTGGTTAACGAGTCCTTTAAGTGCCGCATGTACATTCCGATGTCGGCAAATCTCGAACGAGATAAGTACACGTTCTCGTTATGTTCTATATAATGCTCGGCTTGGCACGTTAGTGACTATCATTGCAGATGTTGCGGATAAAATTTAATTCACGTTTAATTTACGTTTAATCCTGTTAGTTTCTTAACAATTTGTATGTAAATGAGGTACGTGGAAATGATTCTCTATAAGCGAATAAATCGAGAAAAGGAGAATCGAAGGATTAATTACGTATTATGGATATTATGATGAAATATTCATAGAAGTTCCTGTTATTACTATAATTAATATGGCGCGATGTCAATGCCAAAATTCGCGAAATGTAACGCAAAGCATTTGAAATATCATCTTAAGTCCGATTGTTAAAACGGGAGACAGTTTGCGATAAGTAAGTACTAAAAACCAGATTATATGAAGACATCAAAGTGCAGCAACGTACAATTAAGTCGTGAGGATCATTTAATTAGGTCACAAGGATTAAACGCTCGCTGTACAAAAGTATGTAACTAATGCAACCGCTTTACGGCGGTTTCTCGCAATGGCTTAATTCGTGAGCAGTGCTTACTTGACTTAGCTGAGCTTTGCGTAAGTAAATCTTCCTTTAAACGCCGACTGGACGACGTAAAGCCGTGCCAACTACTAAATATCTCCATCGTGCGATATACGACGGCAACCGTCAGACGTAGATATTCAAACGACATCGTTCGCACAAAATATGCATAAAAGTAACGATAATTTTCCCTAAGTGTTCCAAAGGTTTCTTTCTGCAGTTGAATGTGCGAATTGCTGCAAGCAATTGCGATAACGTACGTCATAACTCGGCGTTCGCACATCCGTTAGATTCTTCTTCTTAGCTTCACGCTATTGCGAGAAATAAGTTGCAGGCCGCCGATCCGTTTTCTATCAGCGCAACCGATCGTTTAAACATAATTACTGACAATCCTCAAGGGCACCATATCGCCCATGATTGGCCATTTCCATGGTTCTCGATGATCGTTAACGGGCATTCGTGGCGCTCGTAAAGGAAGTGCAGCGCACACAGAATTACTCGCCGCGGATCTTCCATGGAGACGACTTGCGCTCGCGCTCGCGCACGTGTACGGAATATACCCTTTTGCCGTTCTATAAATTGTCGGTACACGGCTGTACCACCGTTCAGGATCCAACGTGGAAATCAATTTTATTTCGTGCGCGCGCACCGCCGTGTTACAGCCGCGTTTCGCAACGATACAAAGACGAAGCATCCGCGTGGAGATGCGGCGTAGGTATCGGCGCGGCCTTCTTAAGACGGTATATAATTGAGTGGGTACGGCTATTTATGGTCGCTACGTGGCGGCGTCGGTAGTTTCATTAACGATTTAAGCACGTGCCTTATTTCTTAGGATCGTATAGCGGAGGCAAGTTTTACCGCGAGTTTTACCGCGCGGTCGCGGAAAATAATGGGATCGAGATAAACCAGATCAACTGTTTTCGGTACGACGAAATACCGTACACATAAATTATTGCTGGAATGCATAATTAACATGGTGGATTTACTTAGTAAATTCAAGGATTGAAATCGGTACGAAAAATGCGAAAAAATTATTGAGAGTATGTTTACATATTGCGATTGAGAAGCGCGGTTTTATATATAAATATATAAATTTCACTCTAAATTTCTTGCAGTAAAATGTAACCATCCTTGAAAAGTGAAAATATTTTACTTCTTAAAAAGACGACGATCTTCACTCTTTTTAAAGTGAAATCTCATTTTTTTTTTATTGGAGTGAGATTTTACTCCTTTGAAGTGAAAATTCACTCTAAAAAGAATTCACTCTAAAAATCGTTCACTCTTTTTCAAGAAGTGAAATATGTGTACATGATACCTCGGTATGGAATTTTTACTAGTCATCCTTCAAGCATTCGGATCCCGATACCATCTTAAATTTCGCGTAAATTGTGTTTAATATACTTCTACGTTTACCGTTGCCTGTGTAACTCATTGTCCAATACACAACGTCTAATAACGATGCTCGCCTCACGAAGCTCACGATTTCTGCTCGCAGTTCGCCATCGTCGCAAATAAATAAGATCTATCCGGCGAAGATAAACGTAATCTGCCAAGGATACCGTTCCCAGGGTTCGCCGTCTTGGTCCGTTCCGTCGCCGATCGCGGCGAAGCTCTTCGGGTTTCACGGGGTGACACGGGGCCGCGAGGTGGTACGTCGCCTTCATTATATCCCCCGCCGAGATTGCCCGGCTAGATTAACAACCGCAGATTAACAACCGTAGATTAACAACTGTATCGCCGCGCGTACAATTACTAACGGTCCGCCAGAGACAACTCGTAACTCCTACGGGCGGTCATATCCGCGATTCTCTCTCGGGTGGTCATTAGTGAGTATATGGGTGCCATAATAAAGACGAAAGCACGAGGAGAAACCTCAGTAACGGTGCGCTCTCACCGTCTCGCTCTCTCTCTCTCGTTCGACACTCTCCTGAGATCGACTAGTGGTGTATGTGAGCGCTGTTTCGCTCGGGCGTACAAGCGCGTCTGCATACGTCCTGGGCCTATCTCAGAGGTGCCGTTCAGAGCATCGGCCAGTTGGCCAGATTGGCTTAATAAGGATGATAAATCGGCGCTAACGCGGGAATTACGAAACGGTGCTCGCGGTCACGTCTTCGACGGAGGAGCGAGAGACCTCCTGTGCCGGGGCTCGCGGTATCCCGGACAATCAGCGGGTGTCCGCGCGGAAAAAAAAAATACAATAATCGGTATAAAAAGTCATCCAACCTGTGGATTCTCAAGGATGTGCTCTTTGTTGCATATAAACATATACGCGCTTTGCAAATGTGTGTGTTTGCGTATATGTGAAAGCGCCATGTACGAAAATCGGCAGTAAAGCCGACGAACGTCTTCATGCGGTGCGCCATCACGTCTCGCACTCTTGGAGTTCTCTCGCGCGGATACTCGCGCCTTTCTCTAAGCCGGGGACAGCTTACTGGACTTGAATATCTCTATAAATAATCGATTATATGACGCTCGTTAAATGTCTTAATGAGAGAGGCACCGGCTTGTTTTCCGAGTAGCCGAAAGCCGCACGACGCTCATCTCGTTTTCTCTCTCACCTTTTCATTCTCTGTTGCTCTACCAACGCGAATCTACCTCTTCCTGTTTGCATTGTCGCGGCCTCGTGCCGCTCCCGGAGGTGCATTTTTTTCCCTCCGCAGACAAGGAGTCACGATGCAAGTATGCGGTGGGTAGAGTGCGTTACGACGATTAGACGTGTTGCGTAAAACAAGGAAATATAATGGAGGCGAGCTCTTCGCGGAATGTGAGAAGGCTTCTTCGCGATGCTGCGCCATGAATGAGAAAATAGTTCTTAGCCTTTATATATCATGACTCTTTCTCCTCGTGCAAGACATTAAAATAGTCAAACATCTCTTTATGTGTGCATGCTTAGAAATTTAGTCGTATTGTATGTAATGCTGAGCGCATTAGTTGCGTCACAACTTTCGTTTTATATAATTGCAAATTAGATATTTGCAGTGTTATTTAAACTGAAACGTTTAAAGGCTTTTTTTTCAATGTTATAGATTCGCAGAAAATGTCTATTTTATATCGTTGTCTGTTTTATCATGGAAAATTACCCGGAAATAAATGTAAATATGCGCTAGAATTCTAATAAATTTCATGGAATTGGCAGATCCATTATAAAGACAAGCACTTCTTATATATTACTTTACTTTTCTGGTAAATAAGCGACTGTCGTATAGCATATTATAAGATACTTTTTACATTTCGTAAATTTTGTGCTGCTTTAATTTATTATTATTTTTTAATCTATAAATTATTATCTTACGTTTCAATAAAATTTACTTTATCAACAAGTTTTTTTTGTCTTAATGACAAAATTTACTTTACTGCAGTAAAAAATACAAGTGTATAAAATCTTGAGAATTGATACTTACACACTTGTGAGAATGATTTACTTTACTGTAAGGTAAAATTATTTGAATGGATTTACTACAATTATAATGTACTTTTTATCTTACATATTCGATAGTTTTTACTTTCAGGCAAATAAAATTTCTCATAAATTCGATAAAGAATAATCAAAATAGTTTTACTGTAGACTATCCATTTTTGTTCATGATAGAAACGATTGTCCGGAATTAAAAAAAAAAAGTAAAGAAAATTATCAATGTTTAGGGAATTCTTTCACGCATGTCGTGATTGATAGGAACAAGAAAGTGTTCTCTCCTCGTACCGTGAAATCGGATAAGAATCGTCCAAATGATCGCGTTTAAGCACGCGGCAGTTCTACTTAATTAGCGGTCCGGAATGGACGGAGGTAGTACAAAATACGTCGGTCATTAGAAAGAATCAACGGCTGCGAGAGCCGAGGAGGGAATCGGCATGAATTTCGAAGTTTCGGAGAAAGGCACACCCACGGGTATACGAGGGCATGGTGGAATGCAGAGATGAGCGGGCCAACACACCGCGCGAATGTACAGAAGTATTCGAAACGACACGCAAGCCTCACCTTTGTTTCGGAATACCTGCGCACCTGCTATCTCATCGAGACGATCTCCGCCGTTTAAGGCGAACAAATCTTCGGTCATCGGTTGGGAAATTAGAGGAAAGCCGATATAACCGAATCTGACTGTTTTTTTATCCTATCTAGATCGATGCTATTCATCAGATATTTGTTCGATCCCTTCTATCGTTGCTCATTTCTTATTAATAATTAATATTCTTAAATATTTGAACCTTCAAACTAAAGCCAAAAGAAACACACATTAAATAAAGCATTGTGTTGAAAAGTTAATTAACTAATCTTTTATAAGAAGAATTAAAAGAAAGGATGTTGCAGTGAGAAGTGTTTCGTAATAAATTAATAGCCAATTATAAGCAATTAGTTTCATTTTTCGCCTTTCAATTATATTAGAGCCGCATTGAAAAGATCGTTCCGATAAATAGATTTAAAGACTATGTTATATTGGTAGTCAGAGGTCATTTTATTATAAGATCTCGTAGCCGAAATATCTACAGGATCAAAGTTGCGAGATCCTTTTTTTTCTCAATCGTTTGATCGGCTGCCGCGATTGATCGATGGTGTACAATGACGTGCACAAAATATACTTGATCAGTCGGTGTGATCGTGACATAATAAGCGCGGCGATATGCCACTCGAAGATGTTTCCAGAACGAAGAACGTTCTATTAAGATGTCTCAGTGATTCGAGGTCACAGCTCGAATGGCGCATTCGAGTGCATCCCCCCGAGTGCATTCCGCCTCGTCACTGCTTTCCTGCCTTTTTACCTCGCGACCACCACCACTTTCTCCATGGGTGCAGGTATAGAGTGAACTTCGGAGAAAACTGAGATTTTATCGAGCGATCGCGATCCACGCGGCCACTTCGGGTGTCATCGATATCGTTTTTCGAATGGCGCGTCATCCAGTTTCCGTACGAAGGACGGATAAATAGGACCGCGAATGATATTATTTTACATGCCGGGCGGAGCGACATTAAGTCGCACCTCCGAGAATCCCTACTTTCCCGTCACGTATTTAACGTTTCACTGCGTTTACAATGGTTTCCTTTCTCGAGCATCATACGAGAGCACCGCTGAGGCGGTAATGGAAATAATAATCTTACGTAACGATGTTGTTTTTCGTCGTTTCTTCTACTTTCATAAACTCTACTTTCACACATCTTTTAATCAATCGCGTCTTAAATGTAAGACGAAATACTAAAAATTTTTTTTTGTTTATATAAAATTATTTTATATATGAATTTTACATATATAAATTATTATATGAATCAAACTTATATATTATACAAAGATGTTATTCCGTTTCAATTCATCGCTATTTTAGTTGTAGAAGAAAATAGATGTAAATTTCTTGATTCTTTAATTCAGTACTGATTAAATCAGTATTGATTAAATCAATACTGATAACTTTATTATTTCATACCAAATATACAGAAATAGATTAACCTTTTGGCTTTCATGTAACTGGATAGAAAATATATAAGTAATTTTAGTATACGCATTTTAAAATTTAATAACGTTAATCGCAAATTTTTATTTCTCGCTTGCTAATAAAAAATTTATCGCAACTTTTTCAAAGATACGAGGAGATAAATGAACTCGCGCGTAACACAGGATGTCGTGTAGTTGCAAAAAATATCTTACCAGCGAGTTACGTTCTTCGTCGGTAGCATTAGTATCTAATCTATCGGACTCGCGTAGAGTTCAGGGAGAAGGCTAGTCCATGGAGAGATAGAAAAAGAACAAAGAGAACTGGCAGAATGAAAGATAAAAGAAGTAGACTAGGCACAAGGATTCATGGCCGCGTCCTGATAGTCCTTTTTCTAAGGATATCGCCTTGTCGCACTCGGTTCTAAATGTATCGAATTACGATGGGGTTTCCTAAGGCTCAGCCATTGGCCAGGATGCACGTCTGTCAAAGGAAGGAGATCCAAGGAGGAGCGTGTTGTGTATGTGCAAAAGGCCTACTTGCATGCGAATAAGATTATGTTAATGCACCAGTGTTGGGACACGTGCATGTGTGTGTGTGTGTGTGTGTGTGTGTGTGTGTGTACAGAAGGCACTCATATAGTTCGAGTCGCACAGGCAAGACAACAGAATGCGCGCGGATACGAGAGGTAACTTCTGGGCAAAACTAATTATGAGCGTGGTATTTAGGCGGCGGCACTACCTTTTGTTTAGACCAAATCTCGTTTGAATATATTATCCTGTGACGAGACATTCGCCGCGACGTATGCGGTTCACGCACGAATTGTCAATTAAGGATGTTTTATACATAATTTCAAAATGATAATAAAATTATGAAAAAATTACAGATTATTCTAAATCACGTTTAAAAATAATATGAACAAATTTCGTGACAGTTTATTATCTGGATCATGAATTATTTTAATAAATAGTAAATTTTTTTAATTTGTGCTCTAATAAAAATATATGTATAAAATAATGTATAAAATGTTAAAATAAATGATAAAAGCTCAATTTTTTAATATAAGTACATTATATTAGGTGTTGGAATTAATTCGTAGCGTTTTTTAATGAAAGAATGTTATTTATTTCACATGAGCATTAAAAAATACATTAATGAAAGTACTTCCCATCACTTGTAAAACGCTACGAATTAATTCCAACACCTAATATATTCAAGATTATTTACATAGAGTTACACTGCGATGCATGAACTAGTTCAGTAAATAAACAATATATTTATTCTAGAGAGAGATCTTTGTAATCAGTGAATCGCAATGAAACTTTGCATAAATTATTTTGAATATGTGAAGTACTTATAAATAAAAAATGTAAATTTTTTAAATCATTTAAAAAATTTTAATTTTTAATAATAAAAATAATAATAAATAAAATTAATAAACTACAAAAATTTATTTGTTTATTTATTTAGTTATTAATCAAAAATATAATCTTATTCACACAACTTTCACATGTATATGGTTTATTTGAAGTGTAAATATTAAATTCCAAATTTAATTTTTTTTGCAGGGATTATATGTATGTCTAATACATCCTTAAGTTCTCTTCTATTCTATTTTTTCCAGCTTTATTCTCAATATTTTTTTCGTATTGTTTGATATTTACATAATGACAATAAACTTAATTTTCTTATCAATTAGAATACTGTAACTAATCTAATTACGCACAATAATCCATATAATAATTAATCGCATCAATACAATCCTTTTTTACCTATAATCAATTTATCTTCCATTAATTTAATTTTCTAGTAGCTATTTTGTATTCAGTGTTGTATAATACAACAATCAGCCGAGAATAGACAATGAAGAGTTCGACAATGAAGAGAGAAAAGGAAATCGATTTTTTTTTGTTTCTCTATAACAAGAACGAAATCAATAAATCTATAAATAATGATAATATAAACACACTTTCTAAAAGTGGAAACTCATTGACATTGATTAGTACTATACACATAAATATATATATATATATATATATATATATATATTCATACTCGTAATTACAATTGAGTATAGAAAAAAAAAATCTTTTTTATATATACTATATTTCTTCATATATTTAAATGCATCTTGTATCTATAAAACATATTTTATTTGTAACTTCCCAAATTCCTAACATAACAGAATAAAATTTCAACTATGCCCACCAGCTGGTATCCTGTTATTCAAAGCTTCCGCATACGATGACAAAAAGCTGATGTCTAACGATCTTTAGAGACACATGTGTTCAAAATCATACGCCGACGACAGAACGAAACTACAGGGCGCATAATAGTCATCTAGCAGCTAACCCGTGCACAGTGTGCACACACAAGTCTACGTATATCCTCTGTGTGTATCTCTGGTGCATAACCCAGCTAAGTAAACCCAGCCCACGTTGGGATCGTAAACGCGCTTACAGTGGCGTCGTAGTGCGGCTGAATAAAGTGCGACGCGCACATTGCATTGTAATTGGTATTAACTCGCTATTCTGTTTATCCGAAATGCCAAACTCTGCTGGCAAGCTTATCGCTATTGTTACTAAAATAACGTTCCATATGAACAATTAACCTGTCTTATCAAAATAGTTTATACAATTTCTGCATCGTTCGAGGATTGAAATGTTATCTCACATTTGAGGCAATATTCTTGCAGCGTGTTAAAATATACCGTTGGATTTAGTTGGTAGTAAGTGAAGTTTCATAATTTTTTACGACGTATAATATATAATAGTCATTGAAGTAATAATTGTAACAACTGAAATAGAAGACTATTGTTGTTCGGACGATCGCTATCATTCAATTACGAATCATTCGGGCGTTACATTTCTTCTATCGATAGATCTATAAAATTTTATAGACTCAAGTCTACAATCGAATTCTATTCGGGTTCTATCTCATTCTTTATAACTTTGTGTGGAGTATTATGCGTATCTCGTAAAAAGCAAGGAAAAACGAGATCTTTTATTGCGTACACATATGTATTGATATTGCGGCAAAATATTCTGAAGTGAAAGCGAATTATCTTATTGATAAACGTCAAAGCATTTCCGCATGTGTGCATACCATCTGCTCGTAACTTTTTCGGCTGCATACATATCTTTAAAACGTCTATCGATTACGTAATGTGTAATTATTTCCTGTACTAAGTGCCGCATGCGTTACGATGCATTGCATGTTAAAAAACGATAACTTTGTACGAGAATAGCAATACAAATTTGTGCTGCCTGCCTGAAAACTAATAATTATCGCTGTAACAAGTACTAACTTTAATGGTTACTGATTCGAAGCACGACTTAACTATCACGCTTAGTTAAGTTTACATATTAATTACGTTCACAGTAACAAAATTTTCTTTTTACCTTCAGACAAGTTATAGCTATCAATTACAAAATGAAAAAAATTCTATTATTTTATCCGCGTAAGATATAATAATAGAATGTTACACATTTATAACCGTTGAAGTACGTCCACTCGTAATTGAATGTAAATGTTAAAGAATATTCGAGCAGAGTATATATTATTAAAAGCAATTTAAATACCGTTCGATTTTCTTTATTAATACATACAGTTATAAATATGTGCTGTAATTATTATTATCTCCCAATTTGCATTCATCATAAGATTCCAAACGGAACTCTACAGCAAATAAACTTTGTAAACTTATAATATAATTTTTAATCTTATGTCTTATTTGATAGAAAAGTGACACAAATAAAAAATTAGCATTTTTAAGGCTTTAATGACAGGAAATGAACTCTAAAGACATTTTTATTAGAAAAACGAGTAGCTTTATATGAGTAACTTTCTCAATTTATCGCTAGAAAACAGAAGTGTGTTTGTCCTCTAATAAAGTTTGCAATAACAGAAAATAGACATGTTTTGAATTAGACACTATAAAGAATGGTTGTCAGTGCTGAAATATAAAAAACGTTCTATTTCTATTTCTAGTCATGCCGTTTTTACTTAAAACACTATTCCATTTAAAAATATTTTCTTGAAAATTTGCTTATTTTGAGGCATGTCATTTTTCTATCAAACAAGCGGCATATTTATTTATTTTGTATTCATCATCTTACATACACTTTTGATGTATTCGCGAAAATTGTGGAAATTTGTTATACAGAGAAAATATTTTGAATTAGGACGGTAGCAGAAAGGCTGACTTATAATCTTAAGACAATATGTTATGACTTACATTTTATGTCTTTAGTAACGTACAAGAATTGTCTTATGACTTATGTCTTAAAGGCACTTCGGTTTTACACACTTTTAATATACAAGTCATAAGATAGTTCTCGTGCGTTACTAAAGACATAAGACTTAAGTCATAAGACGCTGTTTTAAGATTGTAAGTCAGCTTTCTGCTAAGGCCCTTACCATCACCGAAGACTCGCGCCTTTGTAGAGTGTATTGTTCCGTGCCGATTAGAAAGCCGAAGTAGAATACCGATAGCTTTGTGTTTCATAGACATATACGCCGCGTCCTATCGTGTATAATACGGCATTTATTATTGCCTGCGTATGTGGTAGATTTACAACGCATCGTAGCTGTGCGAGTAGAACCGTGGCTTGGAAGACGCGGGTGGGCGTTCGTGTCGAGAATAAAGAGTTGTAAACGCGAGCGCGAAAGGTTTCCTAGGAGCCGAGCCTACTATTGTCTTCGAGTCCCAAGTCTCCATTACATATAGTACATTCGTTCTTATTACATGTACTTGCCGATGATTTCGGGAAAATATTTTCCTTTCACTTTCCTCGTCTCTATCCATTGAACATTTCCAAAACATTGATAGAGAATTATCTTCATTAATTTGTAATTTGTATGTTTACGGTAACTTTACTTTATTTATTCTAACGATTTGAATTAATTTTTATAAAATGAGAAATATTGATTTATGACAATGCAGCCATTAATATCTATTGATGTAAAAATATATGAAAAAATTATTGATAATTTTTTTTATGTAAATGAAGCTGTAATATGGTCATTATACTCTCTAATAATAGATCAGTAACTTCAGTGCTATACTTGTAACTAATATAATCATCAATGAATATCTATTGTTTTCAATAATAATGCAATAATTCTCTGACTTTTAGAGAGTATGATTTTTTTAATAACACATCGATTCACTGTTAAAGATATAATTTCTGTATCCACAAAAATCATCTAAAAGTTGGTCAGTGTATTATTATTGAAAAACAATAAATATTCACTGATTATAACTGATTACATCAGTTATAAGTATAGCACTAAAGTCAATAATATTATAATGATTCATTTTTAGAGAATTGTCTCTTTCTATATAATTCTATTTTGGACTTCTACATTTTAGCAAGCATATGTATTGGTAAATATTGGGGTTGCAAGTATAATATTCGACCGTTTAGCAATTTACAACTTTGGTGATCGTGTAAAACTTATACGAAAGTGAAAAATTAAATTAAATCGATTGTTTCCGCGGTCGAGCAAAATTATCGCGCATTTAAAGGAATTTGGTCTTCGCTCTCACGCAATCAACTTCAAATACTGTTAGACGGCCATTGAACGGCACGTACATTGCGGAAATTAATTGCACTCTAAAGCACGTAATTAGGAAAGTCAATAAAGGTATTATTATATTCGACGTCTGATCGAAGTTACTTCTACGTGATAGTTTATGGTATACATTAAAGACTAACAATGTTGACTTCCGTTCGAACCGGTAGCCTCAGTCGAGTTCGAAACGATAAAAGCTATCAACAATCATTAGTCAATGATACAACACTTTTCATTACCATTTGTGCACGCGATACGTGGGCGGTAACAGTATCGGTTTATTCTTTACGAAGTGAATACGACCCGATATTTTGTTTTTCAGTAGTGTAACGTATTTATACTATTGAATGTGGACGATATCGCCAGCAAGATGTTTTAAGATTTAACATTCCATTGTTCGTTTACGTTGTGTATTGTGATACTTTAATCCTTTAAATATGCACGAATGTAACCGAGGATAACTGTCAATCTAGTTTTTATTTATAAATCGTCAAACCCAACACGACAATTCATATCCAAAATATATCATGTACAAATAATTGAAATAAAGATTAAAACCTATATGGAAAAAATGTGTTTGCTAAAGTAAATCTAAAAATTTAGCTAGATACTCTCTAAATTTGAATCAGTGGATAATCATTAATATCAGTTATATAATGCTCAAACATTCTTCCCTTTTTAGTTGAACTTCACTGATTATCAGTGCCAAATATACCACTGAGTAATTAGTGACTATTTACTGATTCAGATTTAGAGAGTACCTGAAAACAATTTTTTTAATTCATCAAAATAATTACGTAGAACGTTCAAGCTGGTTGCTAGAACGTTAAAATTTTTTGTAGTATTGCTCATTATGCTTGAGTGTTTTACATAATTATTTTGATGGTTCAAGAAAAATATTTTTAGAATCCAGCAAAATTTTTAGATATCTATTCCAGTACTAAAATCGTTCTTCCGCATATAATTTATACATACATCATAAAAGATAATGCGAACAGAAAAGAAATTTATTTTTTTATATGCAAAGTGTTACGATCATCTGCCAAAAATATATTCCAAAAAAAAAAACGCACTTTATGTACGAGCGGGCCACACGAAGCCATCATACAACATGCGACAATGAGAAGCATAATCGAGTCCGGGCGCGATCGCAGACAGTGTCTCGAATCTCGATGCAAAGCCTTTTTAATGCGGTTCTTGCCCATACCATACTCGGCCAATCACGCGTGGCAGCGTCGAATTCTACCGCAAGTACGGACCGCGTTTATCGACAGTGCGACGAACCGCCGGAGTGCAGCCGGACCCGATAAACCGTATGCACCGTAGAGGAGAGTGCACCGTATTATAATGCCATTGCAGACGTGGCATTAGCGTATCGCCTGGCTGCATCTCGATCCCTTCGTTCGACCGTCCGTTCCTTCATCAGTTACTTTGTAATCCCGTACGCGCGGGATATCACCTTCGGATACCGCCTGGTTACCAGAGCTGCGGGGTTCGATGTAAATAACGGGAAGCGACTTCTATTCTTCTTCTGGTCTCGCTCCTCCATCTCAGCCACGACCCGTCGTCGGTTGCGGAATATCTTCGGGGTACAAGCAACGTGGTCCGCCGACATGATTTCGAAGTCATGTCGATGGCTAGACAATTTATCCCTACTTGTTGAAGCGCTGATAATTTTCATCGACCGATAACCAGGCCCCTTGAGCGAACAAATCGTATTGTTCATGCCACGCTATCTCGGCACGTTGTTAACTTGATATCGTTACAATACGAAGATGCCTGGCTTGAGATGTTGCGTAAGATCCTTGATAAATTCGCATTTTATACGTCAAATCAATTACGTAACGTTTTTATTTAAAGAAACAAATATGCTTTTTGACAGTTTCCTTCTCAGATGAAGTATTAGAGATTTTATCTATTTCATAATCATTCATCTCTATAGAAGGTACTCTTAGATGAGTACAATATTTTCATCGATACATATATCAATGGAATAATTCCGAACACAGACACTCATTGGATACCTAATACGAATCTCGTCATTAATTATTACGGAAATGCTAATTGGGCGTTTGACAACCCTAATTTCCTGGCACGGTTATTAAACGTGCCACTCTCTCGTTACAACCTCGTTGATCGAGGATTGCATATTGCGTGCGTGCGAACTCGTTAACATTCGGCTATTATAACGTCACACGCGACATTACGCTCGCAACTCGATTTTAATATTGAATTTTCCATGCTACGCGCGAGCATCCTTTTTTGACGTTTCGTTGTACTCGAGGGTTTTGTTAATAACTTGTAATCCACTTGTGATCCATGACAAATTTCCTCGATAACATTATCGCTTTAACATTTTATTATAACGAGGGTGCTTTATTCTCCCTAACAGATTGTGTCACTGACTCGTATAATCCTCTTTTCACGATCGAAAAATACGGGATACGGGTTAGAACGAGTTTATATTCCCCGTCCGATCTGATATAATAAAATCCGTAGATTCGTTCTCCACCGAACGCAAAAGTTCATTTCATAGCGAACGTCATCGTATCAACTCGAAACGATCGTCGTGCTCTCGAAAAACTTTCCCGTGCAAAATGATTTTTCGCCGGAAAGGCGCGTAAAAACGAGACGTCACATTCATAATGAAGATTATGAGACTCGAAGAAAAAAATCTTCGCACGGCACGCAGGCGAAGATTTGTCTAAAACAACCGCACCGTTTATGAGCGCCAACCGTTACTGGAAGATAAAGCCGTCAATGCGCTTTTATTGATTCCAGATAGTTAGGATACTAGGGTTTGTGCATATGGGAAACCGTGTGGTGGCCGCCGGGGGTCTCAGCTGCGTACACATCGAAACTAATCCGGGATATATCCATAACCCGGACAGAGAAGGCCGGCAATAAAAATATAATGCGCGATAAACGCGTGAAAGCGTACTCTAACTCTCGCCCCGTGTTGCTGACATTCATATCGACCGTAGCACTCCGTAGTCCACGAGCCCATTGTGTCTGGATCCATTTGCGAAAGCGCTTAACCGCCTTAACGGTTCGATGGCAAATCTTGTCTCTCGACCGATCGCCGAACTCGGAAAACCGATTACAGTCTTTACCAAGCGAACGTCGTTCCTTCTTCCTGTTCTTTGAACCGACTATAATTACTATAAATAAATCTAATGTTCTCGTATACTCTGAGAGGCGCGTTGTGATGACGTATTATGCATCTTGGAATCGAAACTTATGATGAAATTCGATTGAATTGCTAGTGCGTACATATTAAAGCCGTTATACACTGATTTAATTGAAGTGTAAACGTGAAATGCAAATATTTCGAATTATCAATTTACCGAACAGCTTAATAAAATGTATTGAATATTTTACGGTTTAACCGGTTTCTATGTTTATAATAAACACATATCTTTACGTCAATTTGTGTATGATAGCGATCAAACATGCACCAGTGCGCATTAAATATGTCCAGTTTTGCCATTAGAAGTTATAGAAATTTTAAAAAATTCCTATTTTCTATTACATATCGATGTATTATATTATTAACGAACTTCGTTATTGAATATTTTCCGAATATTTTCCTTTATTTATATTAGTTACATGTATAGAAATAGTGATTTTAATTAAATTGGCTATAATATTTTGTAGCTCATAAGATATTAAAAATATATAAACATAAAAAATAGACAGATTTTGATACAACAACATTAACTTTAGAAATTATTTACAATCATATTAAAAAGTACCGTTATCTACAGCATACCATACAGTATTTATATCCAGTTATATCAATGAATTAACTACATTAAGTCGGACATTGATTAACGATCATTCATTGGACCAAAAATGAACAAAATTTTTTTCAGTGTAAGCATTTATATTCGTATAATTAAACATATATACGAGCTATAACGAAATTTCCTATTTCTGATGTAACTATGAAGATTTTTAATCAGTATGTCATAAATTACGAAATATCACAGTTTTAGTCAATTTGATTAAAAGTATTTTTTTTCATATAATTAGTGCGAGAATTTTTATTTTGAATGAATTTTAAATTCAATTTATGTGTTATATGCGCGAACAAAAAAAGACAGACGACATAATCATCCTTTTAGAGCTAGAGATGATACAGACATAACATATGCGTGATTTATTATTAACCAACGACTGTCCGTCGTTTTAACATGGCACATATATTCTCTCAAACGACGTAATTACACACGTCATTATCTCGATACCGAGACAAGACGATGAAGTTCCCTCGGAGAATAGATCGCTTTTCGAGATCCCGAGTTCGGTATTGGCCGAGGAACCAGCGGAACCCAAGCTCCATCGTTTTCGGAGGGTTTGGGCGACAAGATGTTAACACGTGTGTTCTCTCCCGCGTGTTGGAGCCAAACCGACCGAGGTGAGGTGACACGACGTAATCTGAGACAGCCGACTTCGATGTGGACTCGGTCGAAGAATCAACTCGCTCGCCGCGCACTTTGCTTTGCTTTGCTTTGCTTTGCTTTTGCTTGGCTTTGCTTTGCACGAACGACCGGAGCGCGCCCGAAGGATCTGTCTTTTACACACGGCAGGATGCGTCGTGACAAAAGAGCAAAGTGTCACGAAGCCACGACCGACGGTCCGGTGTGGGAATTTGCGTGCAATTTGTGCATGCCGGTGAGGCATCTGCCCGAGCGAGCGTGATTCGTCGCGTCAAAGGACACCGTAATAAAAAAAAAAAAAAAAAAAATGTATACGAATGCTACGTCAAAGTATATCTGGTCATTATATTAGTTATGTCCTACGTATATCTTTTTCGTATCAAACTATATGCGTGTCGTGCAATTCATCTTACTTGATTGCTGACAATTTTTGCAACGCCATGCAAAAAGCGTAAGTCGCTTTTAATTAGAAATTTCGCGTGCGGAATATTTGTGCAGCAGTTTCGTCGTGTGCGTTTCTCTTAATCCGCGCAATTGAATTTATATAAAATCAATAGGTCAGAAATTTTTAACAAATTTGAATAAGCGAGCTTGGTGCAGAATGTATATACCTTTCGGTCGTTTTTGACAAGAGACAATGCGGCGTGATGTTAGATATTTCGTGAGACTCGATGGTGTGTGGGTAGAAGAATGACAGAAAGTGAGAGTCTGCCTGGATCGTGCAGTATGTAGGGAAAAGGACGTACTCATCTGCTATGGTGTTAGTCAAGGTATGCAGACACGCAACACGTGACGCTGCGATTTTTTTGCGGCCGGCTAAATCGACCGGGGCGAATCGCAGTTTCTTTGCTTTCGAAAAATTACCAATCAGGATGGAATCCGCGCGGGAACATGAATACTATCGAGACGCTCTGGAGCGTAAATCTGCAACGTTGCATCATAATTACTCTTTCTGGCAATTGCCGTTTCCTGTCGCTAATGGCGCGCTATTGTTCGCGGAGAAGTAGTAATGCGTTATACTAATACCATATATTAGGTGTAGTAAAAAGAAATCCATTATTTTTCCAATTGATGTAATCTGTATCACGCGTAGACGAGATACGGATTACCGAAGCCTATCTATTGCAAAAATAATGGATTTCTTTTTACTACACTTAATATAAGAAATGGTAAATTAAATGTGAAAAAAAATATAAGATTCGTGTTTGCTCCAATTTCCTGAACGTAAGTTCGTAATTGTGATACCTCGTGCATCAATTAACTAACACGATCGCGTAACTTCATATCGCGATAATACGAAATATTATCACGCGATACAACGATCCTCTCTTAATCCAGCAACACAAAACACAATATTTTCTATGAATCACGCGAGCGTTATGCAATATACAATATAATAAAACGTGCTTTATATTTTTCACGTAATCGCCTTCTCTAAACACCTTCTTATCAACGCTTCTTATCATCGCTTGACTTTACTTTGTTATCACGCGTTCGCCGTAATTGTTACGTTGATGTCATCATGGATGTTATCATGTGATAATGACATCATCACTCTAACGGGAAAAGAGGAAAAGGCTAACAGGGGATCAGATGATTAACGTTGTTTGCTTAGTACGCGTTTCGGCAACGAGCGCGCATGGAGATGGAACAGGTAGACGAGCACGACGAGCTGAGTGGAGGCAGCTAAGTAAACATTCTCGTTTCGCTGCGTGTAGCCAACAACGTACACGCACGCACGCACGCACGCACGCACGCACGCGTGTCGAATTTCGCTCGCGTGTGAATGCAGTTCACAAAAGCGAGCGGCGCGGGAGACCTTCGGATCGCTTCTACATTTCGTAGCGTTTGGTCTCTGAATACTTGACGCACGATTTTATTGTACCTTCAACAAAGACGACGATTTACTGAATTTCCCCGCCGTAGTTCAATAGCATAATTCCTCAATCAACAATCCCGCAAAAACAACTGTCACGCGTCCGCTATTATTAGAGCTTGCGATTTTGCAATTTGTTCGGTGATGAAGCGATTCAGCTTATCACCGTATGATATTCGCGCTCTTCCTTTTCCCTTCCGATCTCGATCGCGATTTTACACGACCGAGTACACGAAAAAGAAATGACGGCGCCATCACCGGTCACGGTAGATACCGGATGACGTGCACGTCACGCGCCATAATTGAATGATTATTGTTAACCGTAAACGGGTAGCCGTAGGAGGCGTCATTAGGAGGTGACTGAAAAATTCTTTGCGACGAGCGGAACCCAATACACGTCCACGTCGCGCAAGCCTGTAATTTTCATCATCGTGCAAACGTTCTCCTCTCGTCTCCTTACGTGCTTCCCTTCAGCACCTTCACCCCCGCATGCTTCGACGTCGTTTTAAATCATCAAATGATTATCGTCTCGATATAAAAGCCACATCCTTTCATCTTCGTTCTCCGTAATCTACGTCTTTCAGGATTTTTCCGATTTTCTTTTCTGAATCGTTTTTTTTTTATCTTCTTATAAGCGGTTTCCAGAGCAGCTGTCCGCGAACGTACTCGCGGTAGCATCCGTTCTTTGTCCGCAAGAAAGGTTTCCTCGAATCGAATCGCACAGGTTCGGAACGTGACGTTTCAAGGTTGAAGTATGCGTGTCTTGTCGCGTCGCGTCGCATCTCGATACGTTTAAACGGTTTCCTATCGGGAATGGAAACATCTAATTGGTTATCGGAAGTTATTATGAGGGATTCACGTCGATTGATTTTCTCTCTTTCATATTTGCGTAATTGGATCGTTATTATTCGTTGTTGTTACAAAACAAAGTATGTAACATGCAATGATACGATTAAATTAAACATGAAGCCTAATTAGTGCCCGGTAATGATATTGATTGAAGTTATTGTTTAAATTATTAACGAATCTATACGTGTTTGACATATTTTGTATTTATCTCACTGCTTTATGTAATAAAATAGGAAATAGGAACTTAATTATGTAAATTACAAACTCATCTCTTTGTTCGATTTTACGGTGAGATGTGAAGATCAGGGGAAAAATAGAAGAAAAACATAAACTGACAAATTTATCTCCGTAAAATTGTCTACATCCGGCCCCAAGAAATAGAAAATTACGCACACCTGACGAAGTGTGCACAATGCATGAAACTTTCTGCTTCTACTGATTCTAATCGAATGAGCCCTCTGACAAGTCCAGTTTAAGGATTTCAAGTATCTCAAAAACCCTTCCTGTAATTCCCAAGGAAGGGCTTTCTTCGGTAGCAGAAACAGGTAGTTGAATTATCGAGCGGAGATGCGCTCCGATCGACGGAATGAACGGAGGAATCGACGACTTGAATATAACCACTTGCTTATATCATAAAATATCATGCTTTTCATAATTATTACTCGTGTCACGTTATTGCTGTACAATTTGTTCTTTATCTAATAACCCTTAATATACTGCACGATATATTAGATCGTCTCTGTGCATTTCTTTTGTTTGAAATATCCTTTCCTTTTCTCTCTTTAACACACAACTTTATATTTTCGTAAATACTTTCTAAAAATTTCGCGGATTATTTCCGGGTCGATTATTAGAATGCTAACACAGTATCATCCCTAATAAAATGAACTACGCTGTTCATGAAATATTGACACTCTAATAATGGATCTGAACACAAAGATGACCCGTGAAACGCGCATAACTTGTGTATAGAAAGTACCCGTGGAAGCTTTAAAAGCATTACTTTTTAAAGATGTGAAAGTATGTGAGAATCACTTAATAATTTCGTAAAAGTGCTCTCTAAATCTGAATCAGTGAATAACTACTGATATCAGTGCCAAGTATGCAACTAGTAATCAGCGAATGAAATGTGAACTCTTTAACCTAGCTAAATCTTTATTATGGAATCTAACTAACCTTGTTTTGCATAAATTCAATAAATATGGTATTGGAAGATTGAAATTAATATGCAAATACCAATATTTCAGTTATATAATGCTTAAACATTCTTCCTTTTTTAGTTGTACTTCACTGATTATCCTGTGTTAGGTAATTGGTGACTATTCACTGATTTAGATTTAGAGAGTGATGGAAATTAACACAACGACCTATCGTACGTAATAAAGGATTAAAACATTATCGTATGTACTAAGAGTTAATATAAATTTTCTTTGCAGTCTCTATATTTAAAGCGTGCGGTTATTCCTCAAAATGCCAGGCAAGCTAGCTTCGGGCAAGATACACGCTGGCGTCTCTTACAAATATATGCTACTGCATCTCTTGATTTATGTAGGCGCAAGCAAAAGAAAGAGAGAACGCCGGAGCCAGACAGGATTCAGCGGATGGATGGACAAGAGAGGATGACATTCGGGACCCGTCACAACACGGTGTCACTTCTCTGTCAAACCAGATTAGACCGACGGACGGAAGATATTGGGTGGGGCAAGGAGATTTTTTGTGCTCGTAGGAGCATGCTGCCGCAAGATCGGGTATATCGCGATAGGAGTCCAAGAGACCCACGCGCGATCCACAACGCTTTCACCGCCGGTCAGTCCCGCTCTCCTACAGACAACGATAAATTCGTGGATAATATTGATAGCGACACCGCGGACAAGATCCAGCCAGTCTGACTTGTCCCTCGTCCGGTCGGGATAAATTCTTTTAACGAACGAGTGCGCGCATTGTTGTCGGCATTACCTATCTCTCTCGTGCCTTCGACAGTTAACCCACCCGCGGCGGTTTCTCGATCATAGGTGGGCAGTGAGTTATGCGTGCGATCGCCTTCGCCGAGATGCGAATGACGCGCGAGGATAATCCATCGTGCGAGCGAAGATCGCTCGATAGAGCGATGAAACCGATATCGCGTGGCATCGACGTTGCAAACGAAGCGGTCGCGCTAATTGAATCGAGTCGTGAAAATTAGCACCATGCCGAGACGCGAAGATGAAGAGAAAAAAAAAACGCAAGCATATTCTTTCTGTTTCTTCGTTAGAGTGAATATAGATTGGTTATTATTAGTAAAGTCATCACGAATGAAGTCCGCCAAATGAGATTGACAGATATCAGAATGACTGGACGTGAAAATGATTTCAATGGATTATAAATTAAGATATTTCAGGGGAGAGTTTGTTACATCTATAATAAGCAGTAAGATAATTATTTTCTATGCCTGCGAGCGATAAGCTGAAATATCTTTCGTAAGCTTGTTTGTCTTTAGTCGTCATCGTTCGCGGCTATTCAATTCCCTTAACGAAATTAACTCTCGCATGCCGCCGTGTCATAAATTATCGTAAGACTTGATGGTCCCCCGCGTAGTGGGTGTCTATTGTGGACGGATGTCTAATTTACGCGATTGTTACACGAGCTCAGAAACGGAGAGGCAGTATCATCTTTGTTTGCTGTCTCGTAAGATTGTTCCATAGCGGCTTAGATGCGTAAACGAGCGACCTGCCCGGCGGTAGTCGACTATGTTTATTGCCACTGTTAATTACTTTACGGTCGGTCATTACTGTCGTGGCGCGGTCATTTCACGAGATAATGTATTACATTGCTTGCGTGTACCACCTCCTGTAATACCGAAAGCGCGAAATACGAGTTATCCCACGTGGGCGGGTAAAGAACGCCGCACCGGCTCGTAAACTTCGGACAAATCATAGAATTTTCACGTTGGAAGATGCGAATAATGGTTCTGGTGGAAGATAAAATTGTATGACGGATAAGCTCATACACGGCGATTCTATTATTTATTTTGAAGATTTTGTTTCGTGGAATCTAATCAGTTTAGATTACACATGAGCGTAAATTCATGTTTTAATGTATACTCTTCTACTCTTTAACGTTTCAAAGAAACCGTAAATTTAATTAATAAGTATTATTTGTTAAATATTTAATTGCTCAGTTGATGTAATTAATAGAGTATCATTAAGAGAATGTTGATATAATTAATACAAGGCATAATTTTATAATGTATCTAAATCAACCTCTAGTCATCCAATTAAATCAAGAGAATATCGCTGTTGATGAGTTGCATGTTTGACTTGGAGACACCAAAGAAAGAAAATGGTCAATGCAGGCGGTCAGTGTTCTCGATCCGCAAAATAGGCATTGGGTGAGATGATCGGGATACCGATCAATCGTCAACCTTTTTCTCGTTTTGTCATCCATGATCATGGCAAGAAGAAATATATAAGGGACGAACAAATATGTTGCGGTAGCAGCAAGTTCGGTTCCGAAGGCGATTCTAATTAATTAATGAAGCAACGTTCGTCGAATGTTCGACACAGATGGATCCAAACTGTCCGTATATAATCATTCTACATTGAGTTGATTACGTAATTTCCAAGGAAAAAAGTAGGCAATATGTTTGAAATAATTGTCTTGTTTCATGCCACAAATAACTACGATAATAACAATGTTACCATAAATTACGTTATACACCTTCAGAATTGATGGCGAGTAATAAGCATCAAATGAGAAAACTAATCCAAAAATACTACGTTAGGCAATACTAAAATGACACTGCGTAATGAGTTTTTCTGCCAACCTAACGCTACCTGTCTGATTAAAAAACGATCTTAATTAATTAACGGGACAACGCCTGACAGACGAATCATACTAAGATATAAACGCTGCCCAGCAAACCAGTGTTTTGTAAATTTATGATAGTAATCGCCTGCTACCATAACATTTGATTTTAAAGGCCAGGTATGTAGTTATAATAATCCGCTTAATTTCGATGGTCTCCCCAGTGTACAATTAAGCTCTACACAAGTGCAGTTAAATTGAAATTCTTAATTACACCGGGCTACAGATACGCATGTAATAACATCGTTCCCTTACAATCTTAATTCGGCAGGAAGTAACATTTTAATTTCTTGTATTTCCATTTAGAAATTAACTACGATCAAACGCGATTGAAGAATAAATGTTTAATTATAAAAGGAATAAATTCTTTAGATATTCATTTAGAAGACTAAACGATATGCCTGGTCTTTAAAAATCAAATGGTAATGATAGTAGACGATTACATAAGAAAAACCTGTCGCACCACGTGTGATGGCGCAAATTTTTCTACCAAGGGTTAAAGGAGAGACTAAGCCAAGTTTAGCTCGAATGTGGCCTTAATTAATTAACGAGATAGCGAGTCGTTGGGACTCAAGGGAGCGGGCCGGGCCGGAAAACCGGCGTTCCGTACGACCGGCGCGATCTTCCGGGCGTATCCGTGCTCTACGGTGTGCTAATTCGGTTAAATGCTTAATTGCTTAATTTCATTTAATGCGTCTGCTTTCCGAGTGACTGCGCCCGCCTGTCTCCGCTTATCTCTTCTTCCTTCCTGCGAAGGAACTTTTTCCGCGCACGTTTCCCCGTCCGATCGACATTCCCAATCTTCTCCTCCTCTTCTTGCTTCTTCTTAACCATCACCTTATTCCAGCTCCTTGACTTCGTTCCTGTCGATTGTTCCGGACGTTCCACCTTCACGAGGATGGTCCGGAGGATTCGAAGAAGGGAGGATGCGAGCGAGTATGTGTTTCCGCCGCGGTCGGTCGATCCATTCGCGACGAGGTCGATGGCCTCGCCATGGCCGGGCCATCACGGCAGAAAAGAAATCACGGGCATAATTAGCGAATGATTGATCGATGCGTGTCGCACAAGCTATGCATGCGCATTGGCTCCCTCTCCTTCTCTTTCTTGATCCCGGTAATGTATCTTCGTCTTTCTTCGGCTCGTCGCCGTTTCTGCCTTTTCTCTGCCGCTCTACCTCGCGTCTCCGTCCGGTTCGGTTCGCGATCTCTTTTTCTTTTGCCTTAATTTAGTGCCCATCCGCGGCAGGCATACGCCCTGAGAATACGCATATACATGTATACGTGCGTATGTATACGCAAGTGGTTCGTTCGTACGCGGGTACGTGTAATATATTTAGTATTTTTTGCTGCGACGACGAACGTCGATACCAATTGTACTAGTTGATTCGTGCATTGAGATCATACAATGATCTCAAGAGAATAATTTGTTGAACGGTTAAAGCAGATAGAAAAAAGTTATAAAAATATCGAAATAGTCACGTTAAATCTATGGCTTAAAATATCCTTGAAATTTGATTTATAGATTTGCAAATTCTCGAAGATCCTGTAAAGAATGAGAAGCTTTATTTCTAGAGGTTATATTTTAACTTTAAATAAAGAATAAAAATTTGCAAAATAATTACGTAGTAATTTCAAGTATAATAAACAATGCTGCAAAAAATATTAAACATTCTAGCAACAAGTTTAAACTTTCTGCGTAAATTACTTTTGATACTCCAAACAAAATTATCTTCAAATATGCATGTAGCTAAATTTTTAGGTACTTCAGCAAAACTGCTTTTTCCATTAAAGTTATGATTTTAGTATACGGTTCTCATAATTGTGATCTTATAAAAAAGCCTGTCGTTGAAAGGAATTTATGAAATCGATACGATTATCGCAAATTCGATGAAAAAAAATGTCAATTCGAAATTAATAAGTCGTAAACATTAAATGAGACTGATTCTCTGAGGTCCGGTGTTATTTCGGTGGTACCACCAATCGCGACGATCGTTTACGATTCCTGTCGAAATCGCTTAACGTTGTCAGTCTGGATGGTGATGTTCTTACGCGGAACGAAATGCGGAGGGTAATAAAACGCCGCCGTAGACGTGATCCCTTCAAAAGGTGATCCGCGACGGCATAAAGGGCGATAAAGATACGGATTACTGGGACGGGCGTCAGCGACCGTGCACTTTCTTTTACGAGTCTGTTTTGAATTTCGCGTACTGTCCGCCCAGCCAGTAAATTTCCGCTCGAGTGCGCGTAAGCCAGCCTTTTGCCAGTCCGTATTGGAAACTACGCGATGGCGTTAAATCGTTCGGCGTATATTCGCCGATTGCAACTGTATTACGTTCGGAAATTAGCCCGGGTGTAATCGATTAAGCTTAATGCGATCGTACCGTGCATTGTGGTATTTCGATATTGTTAGATACGATTGTATTGATTGTAGAGAATACGCTTGGTGATTATACTGTACGTTCTTGATTAAAAGAGTCCTATTATTTCGGTTCATTCGCGTAATATTTACATTATATTATTTACGCGAATTTTATTGACTGTCTTCTAATTTTGTAGCAATATAGAAATGCAATAATATATCTTTAGAAATTAAAAAATTTTTTTTTCATGTAGATTTCGATCTGATAAAAATTCAAAGAATTATTTCTATTTTTGCATGTAAGAAATATGTATATAAAAAGATTTTTCTCTAAAAAATTTAATTACTTATATATATAATACTTGTGTTATAAAATGTTACCTTACATCTCTCGGAAATGATGAGTAGTGATGTTACTTACCTGAAACAAGAGAAAGAAAAATATTAGCATAGAAATTTTTTATTATTATTTAACTGTAAATGCATAGCTTGCAAATTTCCGTAAAATTATTGCGCATAAAACATGGAAGACTTGAATGCGTTCATAAAATATCAGCCATTTGCGTAATGCGTGTGGTCTTGAGGCTTCTACGTTACTATGTAAGAATTGAACAATATGAACGAAGCTTTATAATATATCGCTACAAAAAATAATAAAATTTAAAATAGTCAATATTTTAACGTTGCCACACCAATTCAGAGAAATATAATATTTCTTTGGCTTGAATTTAATTTTTTTCATTTATTTGTGAAATGTAATAAATTCAGTGTATAAATGCACAGAAAACAATATATAAAAATAATAAAATATCTATATAATATATGTGCTAAACATAAAAATAAAAATTATCTTTTCACATGGAAAGGACAATTTTGCTGAAGCTAAATAAAGTTAAATAGAGTGTCCTACATAATTATTTTGATAGTTCTTTAAAATTATTTTCGAATGTGTATCTAAACTAAATTTTTAGATACTTCAATAAAATTATTTTTTCTGTGAAGGAATTCTTGCCGAATCGGATGTTTCAATAGTAGTCGATGGATAAATAACAGAGAAAGGAGCGAGGGTGGAAGATGTCGTGGCATAGCGTAGGTAAGTAAGCATACGTTCGTCTCAAGATCAAAGATCTTGTGTTCACTGGAGATGATTGTTGTTTGAAAAACGTTGACTTCCGGCACAAACATTATTATACTTCTATCGATTTTATATACAGTGTTCTGCCGCCGAACATACACGCTGCCTCCTCTTTCTTTTCCGTCTTTGTCAATCCTTCAGATACGCGCATATCCTTCGGATGGGAATGTACGTGGGCAAGGAACGCGAAAAGAGAAGTAGAATGGATAGCGCGACGCGGTCCTGGTGCAACTGTATGTTAATCGAACGCACATCCGAATACGGAATAAGGATGAAAGCCGTCCGGTTTGATATAGCATTCTGCCTACGTTCCTCACCCCTTCGATCGTCATTCACTTCTTCCTTCGTCATCCGGTCATCTCCTCCGTATCAATCTTTTGCGCTTACCGCTGTCTCTTTCCCTGCCGATTTAAGCAAGGAAAGCGCGGTCGTTCCGTTGACACTGCATAAGAATTGAAAATGATCCGTTCTCTCTTATTCTTCGATTATTGAACCTTCTCTACATTGAACCTTTCTCGTTTTTCCTTTTATTTCATATAATTACGATATATTTTATTAATAATCCTATTGTTACAAAATGCTGATATACGTTATATCGTACATATCATTATAATTTATGTACAAATTAACGACATAGTTTATTTCAATTCAGTACATATCGAGGAAACATGAAAAGTGTAACATCATCATAATTTTATAATTACATTTTCAATCATATAAGTAATTAATTAATGAAATACAAATCCTCTTACAATAATTAATATCGAGCAACGAGTCATTTAGCATAGCGAAAATTTTGGACAATCTGTACAATCTGTACGATTAGGTACTATAAAGTTATAAATAAGTTTAAAAAATTCTAAGTAAACAAAATTTTAAATTTCTATCACTCATAAGGCAGAGGTTTACTTATTCTGTTCATTTCAAACTCTTAATCTAGTTTTCATTCTGTAGTCAAGGGTTAATTAATAATTAAATGTATACTTTATAATTATCTATTTCATATTTTTAAAAGTAATATTACAAACGGATGTACATATATTGCTTTTGTTGATTTTACGTAAACCTAAAGAAGAGGTATTGGCTTTGCATTGGGTATTCCGAAAGTCTTCTATGGCACAAATCTTAAAACATGTACTCACATCCATCACCGAGCATCATTGTGCGCTGTTTAAATCGATCGCCGCGGAAAACCAAGCGATATAAAGTACTGCCGGTGCCTGCGGCGAGATTCGCTTGCGGGCAAAAGACGCGCCTCAGGTGGTCTCGGGCTCCATTCCGGCGTCCATCGTTCGACGAGCTGACGAGCGAGTTCGCAATAAATTGGAATACGCCAACGCGCCATCAACCGCGTCTTTTTCTTTTTCCGGATGACTCCCAGCTTCGGTAGTTTGAGCACGAATAATGGTAAGGAGAGGGTGTTCTCTCGAGTCACCTGTCACAGTCGGTAGATAAACGCGAGAGTATACACGAGTGGTACTGCGAGAGCTCGCGTTCTTGGCTGCCAGTTGGGTCTAGATGGGTCCACCAAGTCGCCGATGGATTTCTCCTCTCCTCTTCGCGAAGTAAATCTCGCGTCGACGATCTCGACGGGCGCGAGTTAGATACGAACTAGATCCCGCGAAGGAAGCTCATAGAACTCGGTTCCGAAGGGAGACTAGCTGCGCATTCGCGGAGGTAACCACAGAGGTAAAGCGGCAGTGGTTGCTCGATAATGTGCGGCGAATTGAAAGCAAGCACAGTCGTTAGACTGACTAGCGAAGTACGTCGGATGTAAGGATGAAGTGCACGGTCAGGTGGAACATGCCTGTCGCGATTTCCTGATGTCGAGAACACGAGCAGCGTTTCCTGCCTTATTTGTTGGAGGAAGTGATGCCAGGATTGATAGGTGCGCTTTTTATAACATTGTTTTCCTTGGCGCGAACTATTATATAGATATAACAACTCAATATCTGCTCAGAGAAGGATGCTCAATATTTGCTCAGGTGGCCATTGATTTATTTATTTCTAATTATAAACATCTATTAGAAACTGATGAATAATTTGTACGTTGTTAATACTTTTCATATATTGATATAAGTATGATATTATATTTACATATGCAAAAGGAAAAAAATGTAACGCAGAGTCTATACAAATTGATACTACCTTAGCAATGTTACTTCTTTCAAGATATGTATCAGCGAGCTTAAGTAGAGAAAATAATACCGGAAATTCGAGTCGAAAGAAACCACTCACGTCGTCGAAATTGTTTTCACTTTATTTCGACTGTGGTGGATAATAAATTTTCGTTGGAAACGGAAGTCGTGCAGACGCAGCAGCAACGTTCTATAAAAAGGTAAGAGCATCCTTGGGCTTCAGAAAGTAGGGGATATAAAAAAAAAAGAAAAAAAAACAAAGGAGATGCACCCCTTAATGGACTCCATTCCATAACAGTGTGTCCCAGCGTACAACGACTATAAGACAGGTCGAGTAGATCAGCTGAGCGAGTAGGAAAAGAAGTCAAGTGTCGTACATCAGCGTGATAAAGATGCGCCAGAAACGTACCGCGTGAGGTTCATTCTATCGAGAGGCCAGAAACCGTACCATGAAACCTCTTGATTAGACCTACGCAGAGCGAAGCAGGAAGAGAAGGAGAAGGAGGTGAAGTATGACGAGGAGAAAATCAGTGTTACCGCTTAGCTTTTTCCTCTTGGTAACCGAGTCGAGTCGCTGCTACAGGTCTGCTTAAACAAAATCTAGACCACCCAGCGACCGACCCTCTTCCGAACTGCGTAAAGGATTGCAGATGCACGCATACATAGCTCTATGTTCTTGGGTACTTCACGTTTCATCGTGCTGCAGTTTACGTATAAAAGGGGCGAACGACAGAAGTAACGTCGAAGAAGAAATACGACAGAGTATATTGATTTCGGTTGCTTGCCTCTGTAGCTGAATATATTCTGTTTTTTTTCCTTTCTTCTTCACTTACATACGTATGTATGTAGATCGTACGATATATCGCATGGAGATTATTTTTAGAGTAGGACAGGGATATTTGCCACTGCATATGTACAAGTGCGAAAAGGGGCGAGATGGAAGATGGAGGGTGAGTGTGCGAAAAAAAAGAGGAGCGCCTATAGGCGCTCCTGGAAAGTGAAGAGGGAACAAGGGGACATCGTGTACATGTCGTCGAGGGAGGGTGAGAAATCGGAGCGTTGCAGAGGGTAACGTAACACGGAGAGAGATGGCGCGATACCCCGATAGAAATGTGAAGCTCGAGAATAAGAAAGAGAGAAGCGTAAGAAGGGCGAAAGGCAGGGCGAAGGGAGGGGTGCTACTGCATCAAGGAAAAGGGTTGTCAAGGAGGAAATCGGGCTAGAGGTTGCATACGAAGATGCATACGCGATGCGCACGAGCACTCGCCAGGGTGCATTGATCCCTCGTAAGCCGTGCGTAGGGGTGCTTTAGCTACTACCCCGGTTTTTTTCGCATCCCTCACCCTTTATCCCTTTGCGTTTCATACGCTCCTCCAATTCTTTGCTCTGCCCTATGTACTTACGCGCAGTATACCGTCGCGCGTACTTACATGCGTACGAGCAAGATAAATACGTGGCATATCCCTTTCCTCTGCCTTGACGAGACAGGAGTTGGAAAAAATGTAGTATTTCTTTCGCACGATGACGATGATAAACGGCGAAGTCGGTTTCTGTTTAGGTTCACATTTCAAACGGTAACGCGTCATTACCGTTAAAAAAGTCCACGAATAGGAAAGAGTTTATACGAGGATGAAAAAAGGTAACTCACAAACGCAAAGTGCGTACGCATGGAAAGTACGACTGCAGTAAACCTCGTTAAAATAAATATGTAGCATAAATATGTATTGCGTGCAGGACGTGTAATATGTATAAAAAGGTTAAAAAAACATATGCGTGATCTCCTGTTAATCGCCTTGTCGATCGGCACAAAACATTTTTAAACATTGCCTCAATAATTATATATATATGCAAAAGCGATTTTCTGACACGTATCGATAACGTAGCGAAAGGTGATCATATAATTATATATCTTATATAATGATATCTATTTAGAAACTGCACGAATATCTCATTTAATATCATAGATGTGTAGACACACATATTTTATGCACGGTGCCTGCATTATTAATAATAATAAAGCGTTAAATGTAACTATATGATATTAAATACGAAAATTCTCATTTATGACAAAAAATGAAAATGGTTCTTGCAGAAATTCATTATGATTTATTGGAGCTAAACATCACTCGGTTGTAGCTCGTAACTTTGCCGCCTCGCGTTAAATCCGTGACAGTGATAAACTGATCAGCAATTGACGTGTGCAACACAATCGCGTATATATATATATATATACATATATAGTCGTTCGAGGGCTCTAAAATCTTCCGCTATTATAGAAAATGTATGACCGGTCGGAGCGTGATAAGCCAGTTTTTCGCAGCTACGTATCAATTTGTGATATCGAGTTACTAGCATCGCGGCGTGTCGAAAGCAATCCTTCACATCTCACGCGCATTTTTTCGTCGGGACACGCGCCTATTTCTCGACGCGTAAATCACACACACACCCCTTTCCCGAGAACAGATAGAGAAGCAGAGAAAGAGAGAGAGAGAGAGAGAGAGATATCGATTAGATCGATTGGTGACCCGCATGGAGAAAAGCGCGTGCAAAAACTGTGCGTCCACGCGTTAAATCTCGACACGCCTCCACAATGGGGTTTCACGCCACAGGTTTCTCCTCGATGGTTTCGAAAGCATGTCGTGGAAATTCACGCGAGAGATCGGTTCGGTACCTACATCATCATACAGCTGTCTTGCGACGAGACAACGGGAGCAGCGCGCTTATACCCCGAAGATAAGGAAATGAAGAGCTGATAATTAGAGCGTGGCGCACCACGCCCTCTCTTGAACCATCCAGGGATAACCGTGATATCGCTGTAACACTCTTGTGCACGTACGTGTGTTGATGGTTGCGTACGTAACATGTATTGTGTACTTGTATCTGTATATATCAACGTGCTGTTGTACGAAGTATGGCGGCCATGTGGCTCGGCCAACCCTGGTGGTCCACTGCATTTAGAACGGCACGAGTGGACCCGCTTGTGGACCAGCAGTACAAAGCATATATTGCGATAACGAGCCTGGGAATTGTACGCGACGGATAGAGACCTCTCTGGCTTCCGGCTTTCTACGAGGACGCTCGTGCGATCTGAAACAACGTGTGTAGAAAATGTCCCTCGCGAAGGGACGATATTTTCGCGCTGAACTTTCAGCACGCTCCGAGAATAGTTCGCGTTAATATCTAGTCGCCTAGTCGTCTAGTTTGAGGTTTTTGTGTGTTATTTCTACCTGCACTATGAAACTTTTTCGTACTTCTTTTTATTATTCTTGTAAAAACATTTCTTTCTCGCCAACGAATTTTGTTCTGAAAACCTGAAGAATAAATGAAAGTCCAATTATATTACATAATCTAAACTCGAAGAAAGAAAATGTTTGTGACTTGAATGTGATTTAAATTAATTCGTGCAATGCAATGCTACATGTTAAATAGATGGACAGTAAAAATTATGTAATAAACATAAAAATAACTTAAAATAGCTTTCTTTCAATTTGAATAGAACTGTAACTTCGATCTATATTTCTCAGTACTTTAGGTAATTAATTAGTAAGAGTTGAATGTGCAATACAAAAATTCACTTTTAATTTAAAGAAAAAAAAACAAAAATGATAACTTTACTCTGTAATTAATATAGCATTAATTTTTTTACCTCCAGTTTTCATTTTAATTTGATTCATATTAACCAAAAATTTAACGAAATCTTTTAATACATAAATTGCATTGTTTTTTATTAAATGAAATGTGATATTATACGTATAAAAAAGTTAAAATTAGAGATTATAATACAAAAATAGAAAAATAAAAAGAAAAATGATTACATTCGCACAGCCAGGAATCTTTCCTTTCTAATCATAAATACTATAAACTGACATTAATTGAATATTTTTCAAATAAAAATAATCATTAAACGGTAATAATAATTGGCAGGTTAAAAAAAGCATTATAGTTTGTTTACGATTATTTTTATTCCACTATACTGAATATTATAATTTATATTGCCATTTATGATTCATATTACAAAACACGTCACTTAAATATTTTAGATATATCTGGATATAATTTAAGAATTCTTCGAGACGAGTAAAGTGAATTATTGTATAATATACATGGTTTTTATCGTTATAAATGAATCTTTGATGCTTTATGTAGCGCTTACTATAAATTACACGAATCGTATAAAAATTACGATAGAAAACGAGATGATAGTAAAGATTAAATTATATCACTTGATAATTTCGCATTACATAAGCTGGTGTACCAACATCAGTTTAATGGATTATTCTATACTTATAACAGTTTAGATATCACGTTAATTCTATACAATTACGCTATGAAATAGGTATCTGTCTCAGTTCTCTTGTAATAGACAGACACATTTTCACGAATCAACATGAGATCAGGTGCGCCGAATAAATGGACACGAGAATTCACTTTCCGATTCGCGTCTGCCTCTCCGCCACTCAGTTCGGCGCATATTAATTAGATGTGGCGTCGACGAAACTCCGAGTCATCGCACGGCTGTATAATTTTGCCTCGTTGCGAACGCGTATACGCGCGCTATTATAGCGCTCGCAATAACGCGTGACATGATTTCTACATTTCTGCAGCGAGCGAGTGCGGCTGTAACGCGTCAGAAATGTCGGCTCGCAACTTGCGGCGAACGCGCGAGCGTGGATCTCGAAATGGTAGAAGAAGGAAAGAGACGAGAGTGCGTAATTATACTATCTCGCTCGTTTTCTCGCTCATTCTCTCTTTTTCTCTTTCTCGGCTTCGTTGCCATTTTAATTAATATCAATTGAATTTGAATGTTTAAACTGACCGCTCGCCACGATGTCACGACTGCTCGTGTTTTCGCATGCACGCATAATTACGCGCTGTGCCATTCGCCTGCTCGTTCGCATACGTATATGTATGCATCACAGGGCGCTGGAGGATTCCTTTCAATCTTAGACGCTTAAGTGCGCGCTCGCGCGTAATTACGCGCAATTTCGTTCGATTGAAACTCGCCAGCACCGAGCCCGGTGCGTACATCGGGAACGCGAGACTCGAGGAGCTTCGGCGTCGCTATCAAAGAACCCCGCCGCTTCCACGAAGTCGCGTTTGAGAGACGAGAGAGGGGTTCCTGCGTGTCCGAACGGCGTATTTTTTTCACGTCAGTGAGGAATCCACGCTGGGTACACTCTCGGCTTGCCGTTCTACCGTATCTCATTTTCTCGTGACGGTGTTTTAAGCGGCGATCGTAAATGGCAATCAGATATCGAGTTTTTTGATGAAAAGATAAAGCACTTGACAATTTATGAATTTGAGCGATAGAGAAATATAATAAAAGAAGACCTATGATTACAGCATTTTCCAATAATTTTGTGTGTGTGTGTGTGTGTGTGTGTATTATATGCCAAACATTTATTAATATAGATATCGAATTTGTCGATGAAAAGATAAAGCACTGTATACATACAGAAAAATATCATTCCATTTGCTAAAAGTGATTACTCAATTTACTTTCTTTCAAATAATGGTCATTTTTAATAAAGAATATTTTCTTGATAATCGTCTTAAAAAGATAAATAATAACCTGCTCGTTATTGAAACACAATATCAAATGTATTGAAAAATGACCAAAGATAAATAATCTTAAAATATACGTATTACAAATTAAAAAAAAAATTACTATTATTATTTAAATCAAGAATTCATTTCCTTTTGAACAATATTATAAAATTGATCGAAGAAACGACTTTGTATAAGAACAAGCAAATCGAATTTGTTTTAATTTAATAATCTTGATTGAAATATTAAACTTACAAGGATTCAAAATATATTTTGAATAAATTTGATGCTTGTGATAAATTTATGATAGACTGGCGGGTATATGAATTTCTGAAATATTACTTAATATTGTATATAAGTAATTAATATTTGAATACAGTATGTATTTTTTGTATGCACTCACGAATTTCAGCGACTGAAAAATATAATAAAAGACCAATGATTAGAATAATTTTCCGATAATAATATATTTATATGCCGAACATTTAATAATGTAGAATTACAAAAAAATATTTTTTTGCTGTGCAGATAACAAGGTAAATTTTTAATTTCTTTTTTATGAAGAGAATTTGTAATGCAAAAAAGTTTTAATCATGCATATACATATTTACAAATAGTAACTGAAGAATTAAATATCACCGTCTTTAACGAAATGACGCAAACTATTTGCGTACTCATGTATTCTGTTTATCGATGCATTCGCTGCTATTTGCATTCATTTATGTATACGGCTGTACGTAAAACTGCATTGTAAAAATGTTACGTCCAGTGACCAAGAGCGCTAAAGAGATTCTGTGGGAATACTGCGATGCCGTGGGTGAACAAGGCGAAATACACGGTACAAGAAAAGTGTGTTACGATAAAATTCTGTGCGTTGTATGGAAAATTGCACGACACACGCTAATATCGATCATCGTCTCGCTATAATTTGTTACAAAAATAGTAAAATCACGTTTTTTATTCAAAAGTGTTAATTTACTAAAATTGTTACAATATATACATAATTATGTTTAAATTATGATAGATATAGAAGAATATGCATATATAACAATGGTCATAGACAGAGAGATACGTGATATTAAAACTATACAATACATCTTTCTCGTCACTCGATGTCTTCGAAAGTATTGACATATCGACAGCAATGTTCCTCTCATAAAATAACCCAGTACTTTCGTGAATTTTACAAACGTCACGACAATGCACGTCTCGAAAACACGCTGTGTAATTTTCGCAACGCCGCACTGCATGTGAGTCGAATAGGCTCGATATGTCTAAAGTATATTGACTCATTGAATTATTCAAATCAGATAGAAGAAGAGATAAAGAATATAGAGATAAAGGAAAAAAGAAAATTGTGCGGCGTAGACCACAGATATAAGATACGATAAGTGATAAAAGAAGTGTATAGCAATTGCACACGAGCCAATTACGCACAAGCCAATCACAGCGCTAGAAAAAAATAAAATAAAAAAAAAATTCCCTACGCAGAAGTCGCTGTGACTGGCAGTAGGCAATTGCTACAGTGTGCAAGTGAACCAATCCCTCACAAAATATGACAGATGACGGATGAATGTCAAGAATGGATCGCTCTGTCAATCGGACAACGACTAGTTGATGATTTAATCTAATCCAAACATTAGGCGCTACAAATCGTTAATTGTCACGCGAGGAATACCATGTCGAGACGCGTTCCGTAATTAGGCGGCATCGGAGATGATATCGATCGCATTGCAACGGTTTCCACGTCATGCACCATCGCCGAGCGCTGCCGCTTGGTACAGCTTGTACCAAGAAAGAAGTGGCTTGAGAGTCACGACGGCGGGAATGATCTACGAGCGTACGATCGATCGGATCTGATGCCACGGAAGAGCTTCTAGAATTCTTCAACTCGACTTCATTTATAACGAACCTAAACACTGTTGCTTCCTCTCGGCGTGCTCGAGAGAGTTTATGACAAATAATTTATGGTCATCGATATGATGAAAAGGGAATCAAAGATAATTGGGGACTTGTACAATACTATTGAATCGTTGAAAAATACGATATGATTAAGTCAATACAGAAATTAGTATCTTAGAGTGTTGTAACTGTATAATTAGTTGACTAAATGTTAATCTTACGCAAACATATTTATTATTATTGAGAAATATTTTTCATCAAGAAACATCAAGTGTAATCAAGGTAAATATTGTGTTTCTTGATTTATCAAACCATACTGCTCGCGAACAAGTGCAAAATCGAGGCCAACTCCTGCGGGAGTGAAAATTCAAAATCATTAATTTTCCTAATGGACTCGGAGAAATGACTCCCCCGGTTCTCATCCCGCTAGCACTCTCGAAAGTTAGCGCATTTAATGTCGTCGATGTCACCTCCATATTCATTTATGTGGATTGATTTAAACACTATGAAGAAGTGCAAACAGCAGGAATAAACATTCACAGAGTGAAAATTAACAGAAAAGGGAAGTGCATGCAAGGGGAATTGAGATAGATTTTGTGAAAAAAACAAACAATGAGTAGTCGCGTGCAAGAAAGAGTAATGATTAAATGTTATTTCGTCTTTTATATACATCAAATAAAATATATTATATATGTTAATAATAGATAGGCACATTATATTTCTTGTGATATTAATTAATATTGCCTCGCGAATAAATATAACGATGTGGTGTGTGTGTGAATGGCTCGACTAAAATGCGTGCGGCGCAGGAATAAAAATTCAAAGAGCAAAAGACGAAAGGAAAGGGGAAAATGGCCGACGTTAACTAGAAGGTTTGCTGTAAGAGGGTCGGTAGTATCGCAACCGGGTAGGAGAGGGAATATCGAGTGAGAAAAAAAGGGGCGATGTAAAATCCGTCTCGAATAGTCCTGTCGTGTCGTTAACCAACGTGCGTCTGCTAATAAGTCATTAGGGGTTGAACGTGCGTGTGCATGTGCGTGTAGTTGTCGCGACGAGTTACGATTTCACACGCAACGCAACGCAATGCGATGCGGGCTTGCCTACTTTTGCTCGTGCGTGCGTGCGTGCGTGCGTGCGTGCGTGCGTGCGTGCGTGCGTGCGTGCGTGCGTGCGTGCGTGCGTGCGTGCGTGCGTGCGTGCGTGCGTGCGTGCGTGCGTGCGTGCGTGCGTGCGTGCGTGCGTGCGTGCGTGCGTGCGTGCGTGCGTGCACGCGTCTGTTCGTAGTACGTATCCCTCGCGAAAGGGCTCCGCATCTTGTTAGCAACACCCCTGGCGTTGGACAAGGGCCTCTTTCACCCTTCGTTCTTCTCTTCGCCCTTTTCCTCCGTGCCTGCCTTCTGATTTCTCACCGCGAATGATTATGTGTACGTGTGTGCACGTCGCCCACGCACTTTCAGTTCACAAGCTACAATAGGGGCTGATGCATGAACGAGTCTCGAAATGCATTTGTGCGCATTTGCGCCCGGCGAACCTCGCAAGAAATGACGATGGAGTGCAATTTTTACTGCATCGTACCGCATGTGTGACATGCTCGTGGTCTGCCTTGTTAAATGCGCGAGAACGAGTGGCATCGTGCCGAGTCACCGTATTTCTAGTACGGTAGGTTAGTTAAGCTCTCTTTCAGCCGCCGACATTGAATTTACCTGTACGCTCGATGAACACAAATAATTTGCGTTTAAGCTATGCGAGATCGTTCGCGGCATTTATGTGTGAATTCCTAACCACGAAGCTTTTTTACGTTTTTAAACATAATTTTGTAAAACACAATGTAAATCCTTGAATTTAATAACAAATTTCAATATTTTACGGTTAAGTTTAATTAAAATCTTTCGATGTTCCCTCTCACACGATGAAAATGATTTATTTGCTGCTTATAATCACGTATAATTCTCTATTTATTGCATCTCCTAATAGCTATTTTTGATCTTCATCATTCTTTTCATTTTAGAGAATGAGCATTAGATGGTAATAGCATTAAGTATGACAACACGGCAAATTATCGATCTCTTATGGGATAAGTATTCGCGATAATGTTGCCTTTTCACTCTTGAACTCGGAAGACATTACGCGTTCAACTACGTAGCATACGAATGAAATTTATCCAACACTCTTATGGCTATTTATATTTAAGGCTTGTCAGGATTGAAATGATTAATGATGCCATCGTATATAATTTCGTTGTCTCCTAACGTCTAGGTCTCAGCAATGAAGGTCTTAGCCGGACACTACGATTCATTATCAAAATTACAGTCTTACAGGCGTTATACTTCCCGCACACAGTATACACGAAATAAAACAAGCTGTGCGGCGTATTAGCTTCAACTCTCGTTTTAACACTAGAGCGTCGCTTTTTGTCGTGTTTAAGTTTTACTTACAAGCGCTTTACCATCGCGCAAGTAGCTTGTTCAATGGCGGTATAAATTCCGGCGATCAACGATGATTTATTATCCTAGAAACTTGCTCGAGAAGATGTAAGCAGAGAAGCAATTCTTTGTTCATTACGATAGTATGTGTGTTATTCAATAAGTATAATTTACTTTTTTTCCGTAAATTTATTTTCTTTTTTTTTGTAAAATGAAATATATTTTTTGTTCTATTTTTTTTTGACAAAATTGAATTAAAACCTCTAATAAAAATGACTGTGTTATATCGTTATTAAGGTTTTTATTTACTGTTATCATCTTAGGTTGTGACGTCAGAAGCGAGAAAACAATTGATTTTTGCAGATTATACTTGAACAGAAATATTTTTCAATAAAATAATATTTGCAATCGACAGAATAGAAAATAGAATTACAAAATATAACCGAAAATTATCTTTTTGTTTTGAAGAGAAATTAAATCATAATTATACTTCTATGTATTATCAATTTGAGTTTGTCAGAGCTGTGAACATAGTTTATTTCATTTTGATTATACATAATTATTTCCAAATATATATGATTATTTATTAATTAATGAAACAAAAGGAAGGTTTTAGATATATTTTATATCTCACTTTTATTTATTGTAAATATTGTTTTATTGAAACATATTTCCATGTTAATATATTTTATGAAAAATTTTGTTGTATACTTTCGCTTCTGATTTCACAATTTGAGATAATAGTGATGAACAGGAGCTTTAAGTGGACAAAAGAGAAATAATAATCTCTATAGTTTAGAAAGTATAAAGAATATTATATTAAAGTGTATACTTTTTTTACATTTTCACAAAATGAAGAAATAACCATTTCATTAAAACACATTTTCCTATTTTCATCTTTGTACTTTATATTAGAACGACCCACCTCAAGATGAAGAAGTCTTAATATTTTACAGTATAATAATAACGGTAACGGCCATCCATTTCGTAACGTATTAACAATGGGTATTAAAAGAAGCAAGATCAGGGTCGAGTAAGATTCGACGTGGCTTCGTCGCATCACGTCGTGTAGCTTGTTCTATAACGGTAAGAGCCGATGGTGGACGAGGGGTGGAATATGAAGTCCCGGAGGTGGCGGGAGGAGTTGGTTGCCTTTGACTCGAAGTGGACCTGCTTGGCTAGTGCAGGTATTTACTAGATGCCTGTATATACATACATATACTCTCCTCTCTCACAACAACGAGCCGCTGTGCGGATACCGTCGTACTCACACCGCCGGGGCCTATCCACCAAGAAGAGCGGCCGCATAGTTTGAAATTTCTTTCACCTCGGGCTTGACAAGACGTCGGTTGCCGTTGCGAAGTTTGTAGAGACTGCTGAGACTGCTTCATAGACGGAGAGAAGCACGAGGCCGCATTGCGGGATCGAAAGTGCACTCCGTGTCGCCGCCTTCGACGGAAAAAAAAACGCGGTGCATTAATCATCTCAGCGGAAAACTAATGCGTATTAGCGTGAATTGAATTTACATATCAATAATGCAGCAGCACGTGCGCGAATGCGGAGAATCGGTACACAGAGAATCGTAGGATTTACGGTTAATATTGACAAATGGGTTGCTCGAACGAGCGAAAGAAAACGCACTTGGATTTATCGGTCATTATTCACACGGATTATTGCGGTCTACGCTTTAAGTCGCTGCCTCCGTTCAAAGGGGTTGCGGAAACTCGATGGCTGTCACAGCGCGCATGGTACACACAAAGTAAAATGCCAGGCTTTTAACATTGAAATCTCCTCACCTCTCCTGCGACGAAAATGGCACCGTCATTGCGTTCACCGAGTGATTAGAAATCATTCTTAAGGATTTATTGGTCATTGTTCATGACGGGAGCTGTAAACTGTTCCGCAAAAGGTACTTAAAATTTCCCCCCGATGCTGCAATCCGAGATAGTATCACCGTTTGCGTTTCGACATAAAACAAATCGCTGTTGAATAATTTGGATTAGCTAAAGCTCGGACCTTTCATGAAACAATTACATCATTGCCATTCTGCTTTTATTGGCCATCTATCACTTTATTGCGCCTTTACTGTGATTATTGCAGACATGCCTAGACAAATAAATAATGTGAATTTTTGTATCGAAATATTATATAAAATCCTTATATAGTAATTTGTATTTGTATAGACGAAAGTAAAGATATTCGATTTCACAGCAATAATGTATAGCGTTAACATTAAATAATTATGTATATATGTCGTGAAATATACATTTTAATCAGACATGCCAACAGTACGGAAGGCATTCCAAATACAAATTTTACATCACGCGCATCGCGTCAGGATTTATAAACGCTCGTCGGCTTTTGTAAGAAAGTCGTAAATTCTCATCCAAGCCTGTGCGTTACCAGCGCAATGAATTCAAAAAATGCGTTGGCTCGCGAATGCAACCTGCGGTGGCGCAGCGGCTAAGGTTACCGCAAGTGACCTTATCGGATCGATCGAACTTAGCGAGTTAAATCAACGAGGTATAAAATAAATTCACCATAGAGACGTACGATCGTCACGGATTCCGCGATGACTCTATACCCTCTATACATCCCTTCGACAAATAATTACTCGCGTCGCCGCACGATGTCGAGAAATGAAATAATTCATTATTCGCTACATCGTGATATACGGTGTGTTCCATATATGTCACATAGTTATCTGCCGAAAGTACTAGTAAATCACTCGGCTATTGGTATCCACCCACGGCGAGAGTTTGATGCACGCGCGTAGTAACGTGATCGTATCATTTACCATTGAATTTCGCCATCAGAACGGAATACGTTGATTATACTGATTGCGAGGAACAAATTTGGACCAATTTTTTTGTGTCTCAACAAGTAATGGGTGTTTTTTGTAGAATTCTTTATACTGAGAGGAATATGTTTTTAAACAAATTTTATCACTCTCAATTTTTAGAAACTCTGTTTTGAATGTCTTATGTAATAACATGAATTCGTAACAGGTAAAAAATATCAAATATTTGTAACTGCAAATTTATACTGTATAAGTACATAAACATTTATTTTGCTCGTAATACAATATTAAAACGAAAAAAAAATATTTTTTCCGTGTATTACGCGAAAAAAGAATTATTTCTAAATTATTATATCTCAAATATAAAAAATGAAATAGAATGAAATCCATTTAAAGCTAAATGTTTTAAAATTTTCGCATGGCATTATTGAAATTTACAAAAAAATTTGCTGCAATGTTATGAAAACCTTCAAAATCATCAGTTTTGACCTCTTTAATGCTGTTTGTCTCAAAATCTATGGGTAATGAAATTTTTAAAATCATACATTCATTTTTAGCAACTAAAATACATAAGAATCACTATTTAGATGTTGAGAAACAAAACTTTGTTTCTTAGTGTTACTAATTATTTACATATAGATTTATATTTTAAAAATACATCGGATACACTTGATTTAATGTAATCGTCAACTTACATATATGCTACAAATTCTAGCGCCAGTCGCTATAAGTGTAAATTATATTGACATTATTATCGAGAAAAATGCATGTCAGTATAACGGGAAAATCATAAAAGACTCAAATGGCGATGTGATTAAACATCACAGTATAGATGAACGAGAGTTTAAGTAAATACTTTATAATTTTATTATGACAACAAAACTAAATTCAGTCTTGAATCTTTCGCGCTATATTTACAATTGACAATATTAATCGTCTCAGTAAATTAAACATAGGGTTAAAGGTACCTATAGAATTTTAATGTTTCATTCCTCTAAAATGAATTATAAAAGCAATGTTGAGTCGATGCATTCAAAATAGTAAATATGATAAATACAACAGTGCATTCAAATTAGTAAATCGATAATGTTGCAACAATTAAAAAAAATAACGGTACAAGATCCAGAATCGAGAAAAAAAAAATATTAACAGAAAAATATTCAAGTAAAATGCTTTATCAATAGTGCGAAATGTACGAAAAAAAAAAAAACGATTTTACTGAAGTGTCCAAAAATTTAGTTCTAAATATAGATTTAAAAATAATTTTCAAAATAATTGTAAAACGTTTTTTTTGCAGCATTGATCATTATGCTTGAATTTCTTACATAATTATTTCGATGATTCAACAAAATTCTAGACCTGTATCTAGTTAACTTTTTAAAAATGAAAAATTCTTTCGTGAATATAAAGTTAATGTCGTAATTATCAGAAATGAATTTTTCCCAATAATCTATACCATATAACTACCTTCTCCTTTTCCTACATTTTACCATCAAGTGATTATTACTCGCATTAGCATCCTCCCTTGGATATCACGTCATCGTAAAAGTACATTCCTTCATGATGCGGTGGTATTTTTGCACTTTTATAGGATAGAATTTATTTGGCGACACAATCGCTAACAGTTATATCGTTGTAAGAAATTACACGTCGTCGGGCTTGTCGTTCTAACATTTCATAACCATCGATACGCGTTAGATATATCATTCCTTTGTTACTTGCGACGCGGAAAGAGAATGGAGGAACTCATCGATCGGATCGACTGATCGAATGGCTCGTGTCGTTAAACTGTAAACTTGTAACTCGAATCGCATCTTCCTGCATCCATTCATCCGACAGTTACGCTCGAGTTATCGCTCGCTCGTGCGCGTAAAGTGAAAGTATGCTCGTTTCGCTCATATGTCGTGCTTAGAATCTGCGGGAGATAAACACATATATAATTTGTCTCCCATAAATCGAGCACTTTCTCTGGATCATAGATACCTCGGGGTGAAAAGAATATTAATTTTTCAAAATCGAAGAATTAATACTTTTATGTGTGTGTGTGGTTAAAATTGATTAAAAGTTACGAGATTCTAGGGAATTAAACTCTAGCAGAATGAGAGTTATATTGATTTACTTTAGAAAAAACTCATCGTGCGACAAAGTTTTAATGTAGTTATTAAAACATATAACGTTAACAAACAAAAGATATAAAAAATACGATATTTAATTTTTAATTTGCCAGAGAATTTATAATCAAAGGAAAATTCAAGATTTTTTTTTAATAGCTCGTATACATAATTATAACAATAGATGTATATATATTTATTTCAAAAGAGAGAGTTTAGAATAAAGTTATTTTCCATATGTGATGATTCCATAGGAGAGTTCTCTTACAAAGGAAATATGATCCTAAAGGATTGTGAATCCTTACGCTGGGTTTATTAAAGATCTCGGTTATGGCGGAATATAACGATAGCAATTATCTAATCAATATCCGTAAATTAGTTTTATAGTCTAAAACGATGAAGTAAATTAATCAGAGTGTCGTGCCTTCGCGATTTTCTCGTGGGATGTAGTCATTTACAAATGACCGACGTATTAATTACCCAACCTGCTTGTTAAATTGTTTATTTATTAAGCCGTTTATTCCGCGTCATCGGGGTCGATTGAACACGTTCTCGTGGGAGTTTCACGAGTGAAAATCGCAAGTAACAGGCTATTTCCAATCACGCGTTACGATTGAAAAAGATATTATAAATGCAAGATCAATTGATGAATTTATATATTCAATCAACAACTCCAAGACTCGGCAGTAATTATAGTTATTTTCTGAGTTAACTTTTCTGTCGTATAATTATATCGAGAGCGTATCTCCTCGTTAATAAACGATCGACGTATTCCATAAAGTATCGTACAAATTCTCCGCTCATCTATCTATTATCTATGAACTTCCTTTAACCCTATCAACTAAAGCATGTATTCGATTAATATCTGTGCCCGAATTGCTGTTGATAAGATAAGGTGTGGTCGAGAAAGCGGAATTCTGATATCTCCGCATGCATGAACTTCGACTCGGGAGGGATAATATAAATGGATCATTAAATGCGATTTATTGCGATTTATTACATAAAACTATGATTATTTCTAAATCTTTACAAAATTCAATTATTTCTGTTTTACATCCAAATCGCCATGCGGAAATATTCACATTATGAAAACCAAATGTTTGTAGTTTTCTATTATATTTGATACTAATAATGTTTATATTGAAAGAAAAGATTGGCTGAATATGGCATAGCATTTTTAATTGGTTGCAGCAGCCAATTAAAGATGCTGTGCTATATTTTACCATTTAATTTGCTGTAGCCAATCTTTTCTTCCAGTGTAAGTCTTTTTATATCTCGCAACAATCGGTCTTATATTTATGTGGTCGGGATATATATTCGCTAGCACTTAAGGGTTAATTGCACCCGCGAAATTATTTATGAAATTCGCTTGATCGTTACATCAAAGTAGCACCGGTGCGGTAATATACAATTATATAGTACAATTTTGTTGTAAATAGACTCCCGGAAATAGCTCATGAATAAATTACCGAAAATGGCAATGTCGCATTTACCGTTAATACATATCGCTAAACAAGCGTTTAATTTGACATAATTGACAGCGTGACTAGCGATGATACGTTATACAAGTGCGATCGCTCAGTCGGGAAAAAGTTCGCCTGTTTCAGGTGCTTCCTATGTCAATTTTCAGACTCGATTATCGCTCCGTTAGCTTTAATTACGTTGCTAAACGAAACTCAATTAACAACTAATCTAATGCGCCGTTCCGCACCGATATTACGGCGAAAATAATATTTATTTCACCCACGACGATGCGCCCGGGATAATTATAATAATACGCCGCCTATCGCATAAGCCTCATTCGTTACTTCATCGCGTTTATCCACGAGATGATTAATTTCGCGTCATGAGTGCCCGCGCCGGGTCGAACACGTGTTGGTATCGACAGTTCGAATGAACGGTGGCCGGGGTTGATTGCGGAAGCACGGCATAATCCTGAACACGTGCACGTACAAACCTTGACCCTCTGACCGGAAGGGATGATGCACGAATGCACGAGACACGTCTCTGCCCCGGTCCGTCCCTCTCCTCCGACTCGCTCCCAGAATACATGGGGTTGCGAGATAACCGGAAGGCTCGGGGCCAGATGAATGGCCATGAGCGTGGCTGGTGTAACCGAATAATATCACTCATCGCTGGCGATTAGCATAATTCAATGATTCGCGGAGGGCGATACCGCCGCATTCATCCCCGACGGAATCGCTTTAGATCCGCCCCGGCATGCCGTGCCTTGCATACGAACGAGAAGCTGTTGCTTGAATGAAACAGTGAATACGTATTGTTCCGCATACAATTTTGTTAGCGTAAATTTGCGTATTGCAAATAAAGTGCTGTGTTCAGAAATAAAAATATATTACGCTCGTATATTTTCAGGAACAGCATATATGTAATACATCGTAATATCGAGTATGACTTTTATAATTAATATATGAATCGCCAAATAGTTAAATGCGCATATTTATTTCGTTAATATTTATACTAAATTGCTCTTTCTACCGATATAAAGTATAAAGAGAATTTAATAGTGAAAATTGATTTAAAAATTGAATTATATTATAAACGCGTATGATTTTTCGGATATCAAATTAAATTTATGACTTGAAAACTTAATTACTTGATTTTCCTGTGTCTTTCATTGCCTATAAAAAGTACTAAATAATAAAAAAGTATTGTAAAAGTATCAATAACAATTATACTAGCATTCAAGCAAGACAGGTAGTTACGAGCAACAGCCAGTGTCATCAAATAATATCACTCATCGGTCGCGATTAGCATAATCCAATGATGCGCGGAACGACCAACATATTTATCGTTGGTGAGATCGTTTTCACTTTGAACAAGCCACAGCATCGGCCAAATATACGAAGTTTCGGGACATTAGGCGCATTATTACGCGACGGTGCCAGCCACCAAAAGCGGAATAGATAATATATCGTCGCTCGCGGGGCCTCGGGCCCCTTAATGTATCGTGCGGCATAATGTATGTGGAATGGTGCTCCCAGACATCGGGGGCGGGCGAACGGAATATACCAACGGGTTATTTATTGATTTATGTGAATAATCAGGTTTGAAAGCGCCTTGTCGAGCGTTAAGGTTCTTTTCCGGCCAGTAGTCGTGCGCCCCTTTTTTACCCCCTCGTACTTTTTCTCGCGCCGTCCTCTCCCTCCCCTTAAGCGCGAATAAATTATACTTTAGTGCCTATTTCGTGGTGTGCAAGATTCTGCAAGGGCACGAAGAAAAGAAAAAAAGTGGAGGAAGAGAGAAGAAGCGAGAGAGAGAAAGAGAGGAAGTTGAAAAGCACGCAGAAAGGAAGATCGAGGCGACGGAGAAGAGGGACGAATCAAAGAGCATCTCCGATTTTGGCTTGAAATTATTACACTCGTCCGCGGGGAGCACGAGTTTCCTGGACACGTATAGGTACACGTCTACTTGTCTTCTTCTCCTTCTTTTCCCCCTGCCATCTCACCTGCCAAGCTCTCTTCTTGTCGCTTTTTTCTCTCCGCGTCATCTTGGCTCGCTCGCGTTCCGCGCGCATACGAATTGTGGTTAGCGGTTTGTCTCGCTTCACGGTCTCTCCGAAACGAGGAAGGTAAGTAGAAACTGCTTATAACGACTCGAAAGTAATCGGTCGCCCCGCGGCAAGGGGCCGACCGGGGCCCACGCAGAATTTCGGGAGAGAAGAAATGACCGTCGATTGCATTAAAGGCATGATTTTACGAGGATCGTGGAATTTTTTTACTATCCCGATAAATGATCCCTTTCGCGCGAAAGTGGATTCAAGATAGATTATTCTAATAATACATTCAAAATCCAAGTCTAGTGTATCATGTGCTAAGAGACAGTTGTTTATTTCTTAATCCTCTGTTAGCAATGTGAAATTTTCATTCGAGTCTGCGAACTTTAATACAGATTTTTATATTGTTCTGGATGATATAAAAATGTGGAAAAATTCTTACTACTTATAAAAACTTTAACAAGTTTTTATTGTCATAAAAGTTGTATTTTATTTATTTTTTCAAATTTAAATTTATCTACGAGATTCATCCATCATAAACAAAAAATCAACTGTGCTTTTAAAGTTTAACATCATCAATGAGGGGTTAAATATTTATTAGTATAAAAAAAAATACGCGAAAAGAAATATGTAGTTATCTATAATTAATGCTATTTCAATGAAATAACATTCATAGCTATTTTCAGATTGATTGTATTATTATCAGATAATTATACTCAATCTTTCGAATACTAAAATTCATTATTTAAAATAATAATTAAATTATTGAATGCTTATTAACATAAAGAATTCTATTAAATTCTATTAAAGTATATAAATATTATTGGAAGGAATCTTACAATGATAAAATCAATTATTAGGTATCCAAAGTAGCGTACGAAATGTCATATCATTTGGTGTATATTTATATAATTATTTTTACTAAAATTAGATACAGGACTGATAGAGAATTAATTTCCAAAGCTTGAAAATTGGACAATTAAATAATGTGATATTTCATATGCGTCAATATATTCATTTTATTATAATAAATGATAAAATACTTTTTTTGAAATATATATTTAGATATTATTTCAAGAATTTTTCTCATAACAATGGAAATATTTTGTTTAATATAAATGAAATTAAACAAAAAAATCATACAAGTTATTTTAACTTTATTTTCTCGTAAAAAAAAAATCGAGACATTATTATAAAATAAGTACTGAAATCCACAATTTTATTATAAAATAATTACTAAAATTCATAATTTTAAGTTACGATTAGTCGGTATTCGGTTATATTGCTTGCTGTAACAGCAAATTTTAATTATTGTTTGCAAAAATTATTCCATTCCTTCGTTATAAAAGTTTTAAAAATCAAGCGACGTAATTTATTATCTTAGGCGACGTTAACGAGTTCACAAAGTAAAACACGCACGATATGTCATAACAAGTATATTCGTCAAAATTAATTTGGAAAGCGAGGACTAGAATATTCATTAAAATACAGAATGTAAATTTATAAAGCGCTACATACAGGTATTTCGGAGTAGTAATGGTCCCGAGCGACGCATGGCCTTTGTAGTGTTTATTTTTTGTTACATACATACACGCTTTGTGTACAACAGTCACCGCGCTATCATTATTACACATTATCGTTCGAGTAGACAAGATGTGATGCGATCCGCTTCGAGTACCTATCATCATTATTCCTCTAAACGCAATCACTGTCTATGAATAGTTAGCGTTTATTAACTCACCTGCAAGCAATTTACTTCGCGATTAATGATTCGATAGCGACAGCTGATTATCAAAGTAGCTTTTCACGCAATTTACTCATGTAAAGCGGGAATCAAAGCGGGTCGAAAACTGTAAACCATTATTTCGATTTGCGATATTCACTGACCACAATTCACTCAACGATGCTTCGAGCCAAATACTTCGTACTGCTCTTTAAATCTTTCATCGTTTTAAAGGTAATTTGTTCATTACCGCGTTTCGCGCGGAATTAAACGAACGATGTAGTACACGAATTGTCAGAGCAAATGCTTCAGGTAACGAAATACTGCCATGTATTGATCGTTAAACAATTCTCGTGTGTTTCGTAGAATTGTAAGCGTTATTTGGAGTACTATACAAAGTGCTGTGCGATTATCGTATTCTCGTTATTAGCACGTCATAATTAAGCTTATTTTCGCGAGTGTTGTGTCATACACGTGTAACTGAGGGACAAAGATGATTAATTGGAAAAAGATGGAATCAATAAGATATGGCATCAACCATAGAGTGATTGATTTATTATTTCATACTTTCGTATTTTATTCATATATTATCATTTTTATTCCGTTTGTTGGCTCAAAAAAAATGATGCAATTTTCAACGTGATATTAAAGGCGATTAAAATAAAATCATGGTCGAAATTTCACATCGATTTTTATTAAATGGACGGTTTGTTGAAGTTCCATATACATATTTGAAGAGATTTTATGTCCACGTTATAATAAATAAAATTCTGCGAAATTAATGAAGGCTTTTCGCGCGTCTCTCTTCCTTTTTTTTCGTTCTCTGCAAAATTCTCTGTTAAAGAGAAAAACGTAATTTTCGCGAGTTTGCGCGATTCGTGGAGTTTGCGAAATCGCCGGACAACGCGACGGCACGCGGTGTGCAAAGAGAATCAGAGGAAGCCAAAGTTAATGAAATGCAAACGAGCGTAGGAAGTGGCGGATTTGCGTAGAGCGCGGCTGGCCATTAACAAGCACAAAACAAACGCGTGAACAAATAAACGTGGAGATACCGCGAATAAAATAGTAGTTCGATGGCTCCCCTTTGCTGCACGCGTCCTCCTCAACATTACGCGATCCGTGTTGAGGAGGACGGAGGAGCGTGAGTGACGAAACGAGGTAATCCGAGAGAATGGTGACCAATGCAGCTACCAAAAGAGAAAATTAATAAATGGATATTTATTAAATTGAACCGCGCGAGTTCGGAAACGTCCGGAAGCGAATCGGTATTTGTTCATTGTCTCGCCCATTTAATTGCAAACATCAATATGTTTTATTTGCGTCTCACCCTCTCTTCGCGGATGTACTCATCCTCCGCGCTGTTTCCCCTGGAAATGCAGAATATCCATAATTTTTTTTCTCTTATGCCGTTACGCTCTGCAGTCAAAACGTGCTGTTCGGAAATTTAACAGGCTTATTTGACCCGATCAAACATTTGTCCGCTCGTTTGGAGTTACCGTCGAAAAGAGACTGATTTTTTGGTTTTAAAGGCAAACGTTAAAATAATAAATCGGAATTGGCCGGATGATTACTTTTCTCCCTCTATTACGCTTTCTCGTTTTAAAAAATAATCTATAACATATATGTATATATCTCTCTGCAATAGGAGGAAATTAAATTTAAAAATATTTCATATTATATTAATCACTTTGTTCTTTCATCGAACGAGTGTTATATTCACGATCGCGGATTTACACGAAAGCCTTTCTCTTGATATTTGAAGACTCACGTCCTTCGATTGTACGCCAACGCAATGCTTTGTAGGCGGATATTTTTACATAGAATACCGATTTGCCGGTCGATCTATCCAATTTTCTTATACAACCGACGTGTAATCTTCGCGGTAATTTCTTACAATTACGCATGGCACCTTTCACTCCTTTCCCTTCCTTTCCGATTTGCGTGTAAGCGTCTTCTTAATTTATGAATGTGCGAGTAATATCAGATTGTAATCATTATCAAAGCTCTCTCATTATCACACGGAAAGAAAGGTTTTGCTGAAGTATATAAAATTTAGATACAGATCTGAAAATTATTTTGTTGGATGATCAAAATAATTATGTAGGACGTCAAAACTAATTTCTAGAATATCAAAACTGTTTGCAACATTGCTCATCATGCATAAGTTTTTTACATAATTATTTCGATGGTGCGACATAGACTTCTGTAACTAGACTAGTTCACTTCGTCGCCATGTTTGTTACCAAGCAGTACCCCCGGGATTGACATTTCTATGTCCACCACTCACACATAATCACTCAAATCACGTAATATATTCATAGATAATACATGTGCATGGGTGGACATAGAATAGAACTTCTTGGCACTACTTTTAGCTCTTTCTAAATCGAAGTGAGCAATTATGTGAAGTAAGTCTAATTATAGTCGTTATGGAAGTCTGTGTGGTGCAACACAACATTATTTTCAAATCAAGGCACGTATCATAGAATTATTCGGAATAGATTCCGATCGGAATTATTCCGTTTTCTCTAGAAAACACAATAAAAACTTCAAGAATGATTGAATAAGCCCGCGACCAGAATCCATTTTGAATAATTCCATAATACATATCCTGTCTATCTATACCTAAATTTTTAAATATTTGAGCAAAATCATTCTTTTCATGCAGAGATCTCAGGATATAATAGCAAGCAGATTATAAATCGTTTTATTTAAAAATCGTTTTTTGCAGACGTTTCATTACTGAGCTCAGATAAATTCGATAACAAGGCAATAAAATGAAAAGAAATAGAATTATTATTAATTAAAAGATTTCAATGTAATGAATTGTGAACAGTTACAATCAATCGTTGTTCCATGCATTCTTTTTAAGCTACTTTTAGCGAAATAATTATTTCCTATAATCATTATATATGATTATTTGCATAATTTATTTTATACCATCGAGGTCTATAAATTTCGTATAACTTGCAATAAATTTTTTTTTAAATACTGATATATGAATCAAATAAAGTCCTAACCAAGAGGATCTTTCTATATTTCCAATATTTTCGTCATCGAATACTACAAATTCCATCGAAATATCTGAAACTACGTTGGGCTTTATTTAGGGATTAACATGAAATTGCATGTATGCTTGAAGCTTAAGATTACCTCTCTGTTAGATTTCATAAATCCATCGAATACCAGTAGCAATACAGCGCGGGAGATAATATAAAAAATACTGAGGGGATCGAAGAGATGGGAGACGCGAGGGGCATCAAGATATTCGAAGTTACCGTGGAAGGACTCGCGCGATGACGTCGCCGACTCCTATTTCACGTCATTTTCATAAATTAAGCCTTATATCAGAGGGCCCAGACGCGAGACCACGCGGCCGTAACTTCGGGCATTACAATAATAAAGAGCCGGGTTAGGCCCGGTTGGGAACGCGCGCCAGAGACGAGGAGGGGTCGCCGTAAGTTCGGGACATTTCCATAATCCGGCCGCGATGGTACCACCCGGTGCCCAATGAAAAGCTCGACTTTACGCGACACACTGGACCCCGCATTCGTGCAACCCTAAGTGTTTGCGAAGCGCGTGCCTTCTCTCGACTTCTAACGATTTGTCCCAAACTCCAAATTTATGCCGTTCGAAAGCGGCGTTGAACTTTGTCGAAGTGGTACATCGACTTGCACAAGCGAGTGTACCTTTGTGATAACAAGTTGGGAGTAGTATTGAAAAAAGACTTCGTTTGTAATTTGTATAAACTATTATCGATAAATAACATTGTAAACAAGTTTCCATTTACATAATTGAAATTAATAGCCTGTAAAAATAATCCTATAAAATCTCTGAGAAGATTTACAGTATTTACCATATCAAGCGTAGAATGCTTCTGATTGTAAATTTTATTTCTAACTATAAAACTTTTATATCAAAATTATCAGTAGAGAAAATTATTCTTGGCAGATATTTTAGAATTTTCTTAAGAGAGATCCAAGTCCTAGGGGCTACGTTTTTAGTATAATTTGATTACTGTCCCCCCTCCTCCCTCCCCCCATCTTTAAATAACATCTTCCTATATTATTTAATCTTGACGGAACCGCACTCTGACCGATATGCTTAATCCTCCTCTTTACGTACGATATATTATCGAAATCCACGGAATTTTTTTATCGTAAACCTTTGGTCGGAAAGCTACGATCGGACGGGATGGTCGGCGCGAGAAAGAGAAAGAGAAGGAGAAAACCACTTCGAGATATTCGATTTGTAATCTTACAGCACAAGCAACTACCGCGACAGTACAATAGGCGTTACCATGGCATTACATCTCTTAGCAAGCGAAATAGACGGCGCGCGACTACAAGTACAGTTAAATCAATTAAGGACTCTTGACTCTGTGAAAGCAGCTATTACCGAACAGCTATGTATGCAACGTCATGTAGAAACACGTTGCTGAGAAACGGAATTACGCGTGGGTACTGAAATGAAGGTTTAATTAAATATCTGGATCAAATGTGTCGCTTAGCAAATTTTAGTTTTGTACAAGCTTGTATTTTATAATATAAATTGTAGACACAGATCTTGTAAAATATATTTGAAAAATGATAGCGATTAAAAATTTTTTTTTTTAACTACTCTCAGTTCAGCTTCTGCATGGAAAGAACGATTTTGCTGAAATATTTGAAATTTAGCTAGATAGAAATCCGAAAATAATTTTATTTGACCATCAGAAATCATGTAGGACATTCAAACATAATGCTGCAAAAAAATTTGATATTCTAATAATCAGCTTGAGTGTCCTACATAATTATTTTGATATTTTACCAAAATTATTTTGACATCTGTATCTAGTTAAATATTTAAATATTTTGACGAAATCATTCTTTTCGTGTGATTACTCACTACAGACTTCAGATTAATGATGTTAAAAGAGAAAAAATATATAATAAAAATTCTTGCAAAATATATTAAAATAGAAATATTTTCCAATAAAACAATATTTGCATTTGATAGAGTACACTTGTAAATATACCAAAACTCTCTTTCTATTTCGGAATAGAATCAAATCACATTTATCTCAATTCAACAGCTGTCATATAGTTTGTTTCGTTTTTTGGTTAGACATGATTCAATTTCAAATATATGGTTATTTATTGATTATCGCAACACAAGGGGAGTTTTCAGTATATTTTACAAAACTATGCTATCGATTGCAAATGTTATTTCATAAAAAAATACTCAATTTTTTTATTTAATATATATTTTATTTAATATATATATTTTTATTTAATATATAGTTTGCAAAAATTTTCTTTATATATTTTTATGATTTTGTCACAATCTAACTAGTAAATAGACAAGAGCTTTAAAATTAAAAAATTATTTATATTGAAAGAGAGAAAAAAAATTTTATTTTATTAAATATTTTTAAAAATATCTTCAAAGTTAGATATTTAATTCAAATCAATTCATATTAGGACATTTTATTCGCACATTGTTATGAACTTTTACACATGGAGTAAAAAATTAACTTTGCAAATATTTCTTTTCGGGAGTATTATTAAACGCAACGGTCCATATTCCGATCACGTCACATGAATCACAAACGGCCGCATCGTTTCGCGTTTCAAGAAAGCCTTAATTACATTCCACCCGCATAGCCGCCGTCCGTGTTTCGGAAAGATCGGTAGCCTGCTGACGAACGATCGCAGACGGTTCATAAATAAATTCGATTGCCTTGACGATCGTCTCGAGACCGACCAACTCTTTTCATATGACGAGTCATGCGGCGGGCATGTTTGCGCACGTCTAAGTCTCGCCGTGTGGCCTTCAATGTGTTGCAACACCTCGTCGGGTATCCTTTAAGCGTGCCAGGACACGATGCGACGCGAATACCGATTTCAGCGATGAAGGCCAACTCCGAGAGGTCTTCTCCTACAGAATTTCCTCGGAGCTTCTTGTATTAGCAATAACTCAGAATTATTAGCTTATCGCGACTCTTTACGCCACACGTATGCGCGTGTACACACATAATGTAATGCGCCACGATCGACGCAACGGTCAGGAACTGCAGCATCCGAGGAGGACGGCGAAGGCGAGGAGGATTGCCGGTTTATACGTGACGGCATCTGACTCGGCATTCGGTGCACACACGATCCCACTGTCCCCCTCGCCTTTCTCTATATACGTATGTACCGGCACTCGTGAATTTTGTGTAAGCATTTTTGAAGTGACTTCCAACGCCGCATTCTGGCGAGCGTCTTCGGTTGCTGGCTAAGCCGAGGGAAGACGACGTGTGTCTGTAACGTCCAATATTTCCCTTCCTGTGATTTCAAGCAGAAAAGGCTGCAGTGTTTGTGCAATTTTTTTACGATGCCCTGAAAATGTGGATATTTCTATGCGGCTTTAAAATGCACAATTTAATTCTAAATATTTCCTTCAGTCAAATTCTGTTTATTAGATATTTTAAAGCCTGTTGATATTCTATACAGATTTCCATACGATCGAAAAAGAATTTGAAGATAATATTGCGATAGAGAATAATCATCATTATAAAGATAGAAATATATAGCTTTCATATAAGTGAAAAAATATAAGATAAGAAAGAAAGAAATATTGTGTAATCAAGATATTCTTATAAATTACCACGACACTGAAGAAATGGCTTCAAGATAATTTAATTATATAAATGAGTTATATAAATAAAACATATATCTTTAGCGCATATCTTTTTCTCTTATCTACTTAAGAAAGTATTTAACCTGTTATCTGATGCTATAATTGGAACTTATCAGATACATAGTTGAGTATCGATAATACGTAACATGTTACATTAAATCAATAAGCGGTAAAAAGGTATAAAGGAGGGAAATCATGACGTTTGCGAATCAATGTGTGTCTTTTACCATATCGATTGATCGCGCTTTCGCTGCTTTTCCGACTGTTATCGACTATTTAATATGAATATCAATTCTTAATTTATTTGATTCTATGTTACAATTTTGCAACATTATAAAGTGTTATGCTTTGAATATATACTCGTATATATGTACTACACTTTAGAAGTGTCGTAGTCAATCTGAATTAAAATAAAATGTTTGCAACATCTATATGTCCTTGTCTGTTTAAAATCTGTATCAATACGCTTGTGCTGATAATAATTTATAATGCAGATGATAATTATATACATTTGCTTAATTTACGCGATATATTCCTTTAGAATTTCACACGTAAGTGAAAAATGCCATATTCGATTAAGGCGG